>NC_139954.1:6854159-6921659 GCF_963454915.1 Gymnoscopelus microlampas | reverse complement strand
TTCCAGATACTGTAGTGCATAAAAACTAAATGCTGCTTCCCCACGTTTATTTTTAATTTTTTGGGACATAAAGCAGACCTTTCCCCGATGACCTGAGGAGATCTGGATGGTTTATAATGTCGCACCAGATCAGAAATGTATTTTGGCCCCTAAACCAATAGTAGTTTTTTGAAATCAATTCTTTGACACACAGGGAGCTCAAGCAGCAGCGTTCTGAATCAACTGCAGTCATCTGATTGATCTTTTTTAAAGGGATACCTTTAAAAAGTACCCATTTATCAGCTTCGATAGTGATCCAGTTTTCACTTCTTTGTGTCATCGCTTCCAATTTCACTTGTTTTTCCTGTATCCTGTATCCTGTATGAGTTCTCTGTCTCCTGATTGGATAAGATTGGTATCCCGAAAATGCATTCACTAAAGAGCTGGATAGACGGGGAGAACCCTGTTAGTTAACAAACACTCTACAGTAATACGGCCACCGTATTTTAACAAAGAAAATATCACTTATTGCATCTTTAAGCTGAGCTCATTTGAAAGCCACTGCATTGTGTGCATTGTTAAGGTGCGTTGCACCCAGTGGTCTCTGTAAATTACCCTGAGGTCTCTTTATTCTTTATGAGCGTGACTAATGAGTCAGTGTTCCAAACCGCCATGGAACACTGTCCAATGGCTGCAATCCATAATGTTTCTCTGCATTAAGCTTCCCATAGTAAACAAATGTGTGTGTGTGTGTGTGTGTGCGTGTGTGTGTGTGTGTGTGTGTGTAGAACATGCAGATGGATTACGACAGACAGACAGAGCAGTTGGACAAGCAGAGAGAGATGGCGGAGGCGGCCGAGAGACAGATCGCTGAGCTGACCAAACGGCTCAGCACTGCAGTCACACAGGTAACACACACGCACAGCACACACACGCACACGCGCACACACACACACACACACACACACACACACACACACACACACACACACACACACACACGTATTACAATGGCAATTTTGTGAATGCCATTTGTATATATTTTTAGCAATTTTTAACCCTAACCCTGTTGCCAAAAATCGCCGTTGGAAGCTTGTAGATGAGCTATTTTCGCACCAGCATGTAACTAAGGAAATCTGCCATACTCCCAACTCAAAACCTTAACCCCTAAACTTAACTTCTAAATGTCTAATCCTAAACCAAACCTAATTGTAAGCCTACAATAAAAGATGTTACAACATCTTTTTATTTTTAAAGAGTCCTTACAATGTCTATTTCTCCAATTCTACTATATTTGCAGGGACATGAGGCCCTCACAAGTATAGTAATACAGTACAAGTACACACACACACACACACACACACACACACACACACACACACACACACACACACACACACACACACACACACACACACACACACACACACACACACACACGTGCACACAGAAGTAAATTTCAACACGGTCGGCCACGGTTTGCTGCAGTACATCTCTCCTAAATACATTTCACCCAGCTCAACCGCCTGCCTGCCTGCCGTCTGATTTACGGTCAATCATTTAGCACCAGACACTTTACCATGCAGCCTGACAGCCCGGTGTACCACAAAACAGGCCATCAGCTGGGACACACTCAACCCCTTTATTCACTCAGAAAAATAAAGGTGCCAACTGGAACCGAAAGTGGCTCTTCATGCCGCTTTCACACTGGCACTGATACAAAGTGACGCTGCGTCGTTGTTGAAGGGTTGATCAACGCACTTGTTGACGTCAAGTGTGCGTCTGACGAGCAAGAAAAATATTAAGGAAAATATAGCCTGGGGTTAAAAAGAACAAAGTAATTTTAGTTTTGCTATAGATATAGCTGAATGAATTATTTTGAATATTTTTTTGTTTGCTTTTTAGAAGGCATTTTTTGGAATCGGTCTCAGGTCTAAATGGGTTAAAGAACCATTTAATTTGGTTCTATGAAGAACCCTTAACCTAAACTTCATCAACCGCTGTCTGCCAGAGGTCTATGCTTGGTCTGCTCCCTTTTTCCCCTCCACACCAAATCTCTTGGCCAAAAATAGTTGACTATAAGCTCACACGTCCCAACGCGTTCTCTAGAACAGTGGTTCTCAAAGTGGGGTCCAGGGACCCTCAGGGTTCCTTGACAGGATTCCAAATGGACCCTTGCAGGTCTGTAACTCTGAGAGTTTACAAATGGAACCATTTGGTTCCATTTGTACACTCTCAGAGTTATTGGGGTCTCTGAAATGAAAACATTTGAGAACCGTTGCTCTAGAACCATATGAGGAACACGAAGAACCATTCACTAAATAATATTGTTTTTTAGTCGGTGATAGTATTTCCTGGAACCATAAGCCTTCTTAAAGAACCATTTAAGAACCATTATCTTTCTGTGTGTACCTCTCTCTCCACCCTGGGAGCACCAGGCAGGTAAATGGTGCAGCGCTAGGCCTCCTTCCATCTGCTGCCTGCTACCATTATGCTCTGTCCTCCAGAGGGAGAGCTTTCTGCCTGTGTGAGCACATAGGCCTCTGGGGAGAACGGCAGAAGAAGAAGTACTCTTCCACACAGTATTAGTTTTTTTTCTTTTACTTATGTAAAAGTAGCATTAGCACAATGTAGAAATACTCTGTTACAAGTAAAAGTCCTGCATTCAGAATTTTACTTGAGTAAAGTACTTGAGCATTGGCATCAAAATATTCTTAAAATCTTCAATATTAAAAGTACTCATTATGCAGATTGTCCCATTTCAGAATGTCCCAAGTTTTTAAAATTGGTCAAAACCTTTCAAAAATAGCAGATCTAGAATGTGTCGCATCGTGACGTAATGTGAGGTTGTCTATTGGCTTTTTCGATTTTCGAAAATAGTGCGTAATTGGTTAATGTATGTTTTTTTAATAATAACCTAAATCTACAACTGAACTTGTAACTAAAGTTTTCAAATAATTGTAATGGAGTAAAATAGAAACAGTTAAAGGTAGGGTAAGTGATTTAATTTGGTTAAAATAATTGTTAAATAGCTCTATATTCTGATAGTACTCATTGCTATAAAGTGTTTGTTCAGTAAAAGGAGTCTCCCATGTCTCTCCAGGTCTTTATTAAACAGAAAATGCATTTTCAGTGCTCTCTCCTGATTGGCTTACATTTTGTCACCTACTGTACCTGAAAATGTACTATATTCTGTTTACTAAAGAGCTGGAGAGACCCCTGTGACCGAACAAACTCTCTGTAGCAATGATTACTATCAGAATATAGTACTTTAACCTTTTTAACAAAAACAAAGAAATTACCAAAAAATATCACTTACCCTACCTTTAAATACTTTACACAAGCAAAGTAAAAGTACCTCAACAGTGGACTCATTCCAGTACTTGAGTAAATGTACTTATTTACTTGCCGCCACTGAGCCCCAGTAGGCTGGGGGACCTGTGTCTCTCTTTCTGTTTATTGTATAGTGTGTTAAGGTGATGGATGGATGATGGGAGCTTGTTGTTTTGCTGGCAGACAGACGGGGCCCGCAGAGCGTCTCATTGTCAGATCTGCTTGAATGAGTTTGAATGTGTCACATGTGTGCATCCATGTGTGCCACATCAGCCACTGTACGTTGGACAAACGTGTATGTTTGCATACGCGTGTGTGTCTTTTCTTTTGTTTTGTGTTGGATTCATATTTATGTGTATTTTCAAACAGTTAACCACTTATTTTTTCCCTCTACACCAAACCTCTTTGCCCAAAATACAGTAGCAGATCTACAAGCCTGAGCTTGTAGGCCTGCTATGTTTTGGCAAATGTTCACCTCCTATCACACAAAGCCCCCCTGTACCCTGTAATAACTCCCTAAGGGTCCTGGACCCCCTGTTGAAGACCCATATTTTTTAGAGTATAAAATCATTAATGACATAAATGATGCCTGATATTGATAGGTACTTTAACTGCCTTGTTAACGTGAGTTTGTGAATCTCTCTTATGCGTATGCATTCAGTAACCTTTTTACCCACAACACCATTTTGAAGCACGCACCATCACCGCGCGTTGGGCTTGGCACCTTTTCCACTGCGCCACAACAGTTCTGACCACAGTTAATAAGAACATTTCCAATTGCCTTTCCAAGGTGTGGCTCTGTTCGGCTGGACGCGGTTTAAACCTCACGGTTGGCTAACCATGCTCAGCATAACCGTGTTCAGTCAAAGCGATCCAGAGGGAGGGCTTGATGATGTTGGGTATTCAATGATGGTTTTAGGCCCTGCGGTGGGAAAGCAGAAATGCATTTATGAATATTTACTGCCGGACGGTTCCAACTCCACAAGCACTATAAGACATTGACACGCTGTCACCTATAGTAGGGGTTTTCACACTTTTTGTGCCAAAGCACACCAAAGGGCAAGTCACCCTCAAGGCACACCAGTATTTATTTAAAAAATAGCCGATCACAACGTGTTATATTAAGCCCTATTATTTTCTGATCATTTGTACTACATTTTTACTGCATTGTGCTCCATCTGTCTCACATGGACATAATCCACAACGTCTAACAACCGTCTAACAACCAGGCGGAAATGTGTTTACTGTTTAGCAGCGCCTAAAATGTTCATTCTTCTTTTGATCTACCAGATCTAAACTCAAAACACGTCACAGCACGACACATTGTGATACGTTGTGAGAATGTTTTTTTTGGACACAGCGACGATATCGTCTCTGTTGGGTGGAAACCTCATAATTATGTCCAAAAGCTTTGTGTGACGCTGTAGTATGATCAAGTAGGGCGTTAATTTTCAGAAAAAAACCCAAAAGGTTTCAATCTGTAGATAAGAGGTTTCAGCCCGACAGCAACGATTTGTATGTTGACTACGTTTGTAATGTGTGTGTGTGTGTGTGTGTGTGTGTGTGTGTGTGTGTGTGTGTGTGTGTGTGTGTGTGTGTGTGTGTGTGTGTGTGTGTGTGTGTGTGTGTGTGTGTGTGTGTGTGTGTGTGTGTGTGTGTGTGTGTGTGTGTGTCATGGCAGAACGAGACCCTGTTCGGTGAGAAGCAGGACCTGCTGACCGGCATGGACACCATGAGGAGCACAGTGAGACAGCTGGAGGCTCAGTGTCAGGAGCTGCACAGACACACCGCCGGCCTGGACAGAGACCTGCTGGCTGAGAGGACCACCAGGAACCACAAGACAAAGGTGAGGTGATGAGCAGCGTGAACGATCGTGATCTGCCCAAAAAGGGCCTTTCATACCCCTATAACGTTGCTGTCGAGCAGAAACCTCTTATCTCCATATTTTGTGTTTATTTTTATTCAAAGCATCAAAAGTAGCAGATCCACAAGCTCAAAACGCGGTGTGAACGCGGTTTGAGCTTGCAGATCTGCTACTTTTGGTATTTTGTAATCTGGACATGAGGTTTCCACCCGACAGAGACGATAACTATAAAGACGTAGTTTAAAAATTCGTCAGCAATACCAATAATAACAAAGTAAAAAGGCACGTGAAATTCATTATGCGGCTAAAACCAACACAGCAGCAACAGTCTCAAGGGTTAAGACATTAAACTCAGTGTTAAAACCTCCATGTGATCCGTGTTAAAAACTAAACTACATAAATACATCTATTTTAACCCATTAAGACCTGAGGCGATTCTTTAAAAAAAAATGAAATCTCAACAGTTTTTTGAAAAAAATCTAGAAAATATTTTTCAAGATCAAAAATAGCAGATCTACAAGCTCGTAGCGCGCTATGAGCTTGCAGATCTGCTATTTTTGAATAGCCCAAAGAAATCTTAAAATGAGACGCAGATGCGTCCCCGGTCTTAATGGGTTAAAATCTAAACTACCTGAAGGTGCATAACAGAATCCGCCAATATAGCAGCATACATGGCACAAGTGCAAACAGCATTGTCATACAGTTGGTCGGTTTACATTAGCCACAGACAAGTGGCCATATAGATAGACCATGCAGTGTCATTTTGTTCAGTGCTTGTTCATAAGCCTGATGGCAGCCAAGAAGAAAGTGCTCCATAGTCTTTTAGTGCGGCTGGCAAGGCTGAATCACCGCTTTCCTGGCCGAGGCAGCTGCAAATGGGGCTGCGAAAAGTTGCGTCTGCCAGCCATCCACATCTCCAAGCGCCATCTTTGTCTGATCTCTGTTAGGGGCGGTACCTGACGATTCGATTCGACTCACTGTGTGACTAATAAAGTACTTTCTAATGATCCATAATGAAAACAGATTCATTTACTTCCATTATCTTTTATTGATAATAAAAACAAATGGAAGAGATGTGTCACTGTCAACTGGAAGGTAATATTTTGCCAAAATAAACAAGTGCTTTTAGTAAAATAATACTGACTTATAACATAAAGGCTTCTCAATACTTCTGCTAACCAACCAAAATCTGGCTGCTGCTCTGTGCAATTAGAAATATGATAAAAAAACAAACAAAAACATTGAGCAGTACCAACATAAAACATGTTCTATATTTGTGAATCGATTCATAATCGTCCATGTCCGCATTGCGATGCATCTATTAACATTTTATTTTCCACCCATAATCTCACTGTCTCTCTCTCTGCAGGAGTTGTCGTTGTCTATGAAGGAGGTAGAAGAGCTGACAGCTCGGCTCCGTAAGCAACAGCAACAGTCTCAGCAGAAAGACCAGGAGTTAGAGCAACTCCGCAAGGTGCACGCGCACGCACACACACACACACGCACACGCACACGCACACACACAGATCAGCCAGTCAGACATGCAGTGAAGCGATAGCAGCAGCACAGTAATACAGTGTATGAATAGAGAGATGTACTGTATAAGAGACCTGGAGCTACAACACAAGCACTCACACTAGAACCCACAGCACTGGAACTGATGCTGGGCCATTACCACAGTGGTTCTCAAACTTTTTCATGTCAAGGACCCGTCCCCCCATAAGAGATTATTCCAGAATATCATCTACAAGATTGTAGATCGGCAATTTTTGATGTGTGACACTCGAATGCAACTGAAGTATAAATCGGATAGAACACCAACCCAAACCCCTAAACCTAACCTCTAAATGCCTAATCATAATCCTAACCTTAACCTGGATGACATACAATGGTAATAATAAGGTTTATTTGTGTAGCATTTTCTTTTTTTTAACCCATTGAGACCTGAAGCCGATTCTACATGTCTCCTAAATTTCAACAGTTTTCTGAAAAACGTATGTTTCTATATCAGTGGTGCTCAATCTTTTTCATGTCAAGGACCCCCAAAATTATGTGCATTTGGCCGCGGACCCCCATCAAAATATTTTGTTCCAGGGACCCCCAGAAGCAAAGATTTGAGTTAAAAATGTTCGCTTTAAAAAATATATATATTCAGAAGATTTGCACACATTTTCACGATTTTTCAAAAATAGCAGATCTACAAGCTCGTAGCGCGGCACTCGGTGCCGCGCTATGAGCTTGTAGATCTGCTATTTTTGAATAGCCAAAGTGTAAAATAATGCTTTTTAGCTCAAATCAAAAAAATGACACAGTTCCAGGTCTTAATGGGTTAACAATTCTTACAAAGTGCATTGTAAGAAATGTTAGTAAAATGAAAACATAACAGTATATACAGTATTTGTATATACTGCCATATCTCATCAGGTAGGTTATTCCAGAGTACGGAAGCCCGGATTGCAAAAGCTCAATTACGTTTTGAAGAACTAATATCAGCCAGTGCTCAAACAATAATATCACTGATAATCAGTGTTAGTTGTTATCATCATAATCAATCCGTATTAAACCAACACCTAGGAAAACAGGGCCCTGGCCTGGCTGAGAAAAACATATACTTAACTGTTTTCACCTTTTCATCAACAATTAACGTGATGTGTTGTTTGTCCCGCTAGGAGGCGCAGCAGAGCTCTCTGATGGACTTGGAGATGGCTGACTATGTGCAACTGGTAGAGAAGCTCAACGCCGACATGTCCGACAAAGACGCGTGTGTGGAGGAGCTGAAGGCACAGATTCACACGCACACGCAGAGAGAGAACACGCTCCAACAGGACGTTGGTACGCCCATGTGTTCACTCTTCCATTCTTTCGTTCATTCGCTCATTCATTAATTTATTCAGAAATGTATTTAACCCTAGTAGATACAGTGACTGTATTTACATGCACACAAGTGCCACAATTACTGGGAATGTCTGGGTTATGGTGATCATTTGTTTAACCACTTAAAGGAGTACTCACCCCATTTTCAATATTATCTTCATACTGTATAATGGGCGCTCACTAATAATGCTCATTATAGGATGGCACCATTTCTGTCTACTCACTCTGTGTCTCATTGGCAGGCTGTGGACAGTTTAGAAACCAGCCTACCAATGACATCAAATGGGGATTCCAATCAAATATAAATTACAGCCTTTCTCCTCCTGGAAAGTTAGCATGTTTCTGAACCGTCCGCAACCCTCCTCTTGAGGATTGTTATCTTATAATGAGCATAATAGTGGGGACCAATTATAATTTATGTATATATTATTCAAGCTCTGTGTTTTGCGATGCGCAGGGTTGCTTGTAGATCAGCTAGAACCTTAAAAATATATATATATTCTTGCCAATAATGACTTGCCCAAAGTAGGGATGCCAGGTTGAAAGTGGTTATACCAGCATTTATATTAGAGGTGGTGCATTAATACAACTAATTACATAAATGAATAATGATAACAAATATTACATTTTATTTATAATGCACTTTACATTTGAGACCAATCTCAAAGTGCTACAATAGGGGTAAAATATTTGTATAAAACATGACGAAGCTAAAAAAGAAGTGCATGTGTGGGTTGTATTAATCAGGTTACCACTGGTTACACACACATTCATATTAATGAGTTATTGCAGTGCATGTAAACGCTCTGATTGGGTGGGTAGACCCTCATTTATAATGCTGTTGAGCTCAAATGAATATGCATGCAATTAACTCATTGGCTGCCAGCTTTTTGAATTTTTACCTTCAGCTGGCTGCCAGACTTTTTCAATGAGAAAAAAAAAGCACTTAGGAGCCGAGATACATAATTTTTAAGTTTTCAGTTATAAGGAAGTGTCTGGGAGCAAAACTCTTCGGAAAATCATATCTCCTTGGTCTTTGGGTTTTTTTGAAAAATTAAAAAAAAAAAAAAAAAAAAAAAAAAAAAACTTTTATTTTGAAAAAATTTTTTTTTTGAAAGAACGCAGATCTGCGTCAATGGCAGCCAACGGGCTTTTGCGCAAATGAACGCAGATCTGCGTCAATGGCAGCCAATGTGTTAATCACGAATTGAAAAGCACATTCATTAATGTATTTATTTGTTCTTTGACAAATTCTGTATGATGCATTAACCACTTGAACCCCAGCATGCCTACTGTATTCTAGGCCGGAACATTCGCCAAAAAATAGCCGATCTACAAGTTAAAAACGTGTCACTTTGCGACGCGTTTTGAGCATGTAGATCGGCTACTTTTTTTGGCGAAGATATTTGGTATAGACGGGGAAAAAGCAGTCAAACTACAGGGTGGTTAATATGCTGTATAACACATTTGTCGTTCTGTCACCAGTATGTCCACAGAACATATTTTCTTAACTGTATCAGAATAATCCACAACGAACTGGATCAAATCCAGGTGAAAGTAGAGATGTCAAGATGCATCTAACGATTTCCGAAATAATGTGAATTGAATGGTCGTGAGGTCAGAGATTTAAAGCCCTCTTTCATCCCAGTACTGCGAGAACGAGCATCGCACTCCTCCTCAAATGTGTTAGACGACATCAAAAGCCTTTATTTCTGTTGAGCTCATTTGGTGGCGTGTGTGCGTGTGCGTGTGTGTGTGTGTGTGTGTGTGTGTGTGTGTGTGTGCGTGCGTGTGCGTGTGCGTGTGTGTGTGTGTGTGTGATTTCAGAGGGTCTGAAGTCCCAGTTGGATCAGGGGGAGGAGAAGATGTCCAAGATGAAACAGCTTCTGGTGAAGACCAAGAAAGATCTGGCTGATGCCAAAAAACAGGTCTGTTTGATTGTGTGTGTGTGTGTGTGTGTGTGTGTGTGTGTGTGTGTGCTTGTGCGTGTCCCAGAGGATTTCCTATTACTGCATCGTCGCCGTCGGGTGTCCACAACTGTTACTTTTCAGGAAATGGAAAAAAAAAAACATCTGTTCCAACGGATCTAATGTAGTTATTATTTAGTCTTCTAAAACGGATAGACCCAATCCTTGATTCTGATTGGCTGATTTCCGTGCTAATATACAATAATATCTACACCTTGCATCAGCTTGGATCAGCTGCTCCACACGAGGTAGATTTTATAAATGGCCAGTGGTGGAAAAAGTAATCAAATTCTTTACTTATGTAAAAGTACCAATTCTGCAATGTAGAAGTAAAAGTCCGGAATTCAGAATTTACTTGAGTAAAAGTAGAAAAGTATTGTTATCCAAATGTACCGTACTTAAAGTACCAAAAGTAAAAGTACTAAAATGTTTGAAAATAGCAGATCTACAAGCTCACAACGCATCGCGATGCGACGCGTTGTGAGCTTGTAGATCGTCTATTTTCAAATAGCCTAGGTATACAATAGGGCTAAAGTGGTTAATGTATGTTTTATAATGTAATAATTTATATAAGTTTTCAAATAATCGCAGTGGAGTAAAAGTATAATATTTGCCTCTGAGATGTAGTGGAGTAGAAGTAAAAGTATAGACAATTGGAAATACTCCAGTAAAGTAAAAGTACCTCAAAATTGTACTTAAGTACAGTACTTGAGTAAATGTACTTAGTTACTTTACACCACTGGTCAGAGGTACTCCGCTACGTGTCATGCCTCACCATGCCCCTCAGCCATTGTAAAATCTACAGTAAACAGCGACCTCTAGTGGCTTATTGCTTTAACGAGCACAATTTGTTTTTTTATGAAAAACATAAAAAGTTGAAATAAGGAGCTACAAGGTTTCTGCCTGACAACAGCAGAATGTAACTTGAGCATCTAATGAATGCAAATGGTGTTACGCAACCATGTGTGTGCATGATAACCTAGTGGAGGCCTTGAAGCTGTAGGGCATAGTTAATTGTGTGTGTGGGTGGGTGTGGATGGGTGGGGGTGGGTGTGTGTGTGTGTCTGCACAACACGTGCGTAATGTTTCTGTATTTGCTGTGTGTAACCTTATAAAAAATGTTTTTGTGTGTGTGTGTGTGTGTGTGTGTGTGTGTGTGTGTGTGTGTGTGTGTGTGTGTGTGTGTGTGTGTGTGTGTGTGTGTGTGTGTGTGTGTGTGTGTGTGTGTGTGTGTGTGTGTGTGTGTGTGTGTGTGCGTGCGTGCGTGCGTGTGTGTGCGTGTGCATGAGAAGGAGTCATCTCACATGGTGCTGCAGGCCTCTCTGAAAGGTGAACTGGAGGCCAATCTGCAACAGCTGGAGAGCTCCAAGGTAAACCATATCCACCCGCCCTGAACCAAATCCCTAAACACAAAATACGGTTTTCAGGTCGGGATGCTAATTTGATCCAATCAAGAGAAAGAACATCTAGTTTCCTATAAAAGTCATTGCATTCATGTTTAGTCACCCTGATGAAGGCTGTGTGCTACAACTCGTAGGTGCATTGTTTTTATTTTTATTCTTGCCATGCATTAGTTAATTCAATAAAGGCTTTTTACATTTGTTCTTTTTCCTTTGTCACCCAGTTGTACCAAAGACCACCTTGTTTTGGGATTTTTACTCCAAAAGACGCGCTCGTTTTTTGCTCTGTTCATTCTTTGTGACATGTTGTGTGTTACATAACAGGGATGTCTCTTGGACCATTATGAAGTGTATTAGAATACTCTATGTAGGCTGTTGTTACATGGTATGTCCAGTAGGTGGCTCTAGCTCACAGGACAAATTGCTCTGCCGTCGGCAGAGCAGTGCATCTCTGTCATGCCTTAAAGGTAGGGCAAGTTATATTTTGTTGTTAAAATAAGTGTAAAATTGCTTTATATTCTGATAGTACTCATTGGTGTTGAGTGTTTGTTCAGTAACGGGGGTCTCCATGTCCCACCAGCTCTTGATTAAACAGAAAATAAATGTTCATGTCGGGATACCAATTTTATCCAATCAGTAGAGAGAACTCACACAGGACTCAGGATAAACAAGTGCATTTGGCATTGATGAAACAGAAATGAGTAGACAAACTCGAAACTGGAACACTATAAAGTTGAAGCTGATAAATTGGTACTTTCTCCTGATTGGCCGAACATTGGCCACCCACCTGATTTTTCCCCCTGTTTATTCAAGAGCTTGAGAGACGCAGATACCCCTGCTACTGAACAAACACTCTATAGTCTATAGCAATGATGACTATCACAATATAGTGCTTTAAATGTTTTGTTTTAACCAAAAAATATGACTTAACCTACCTTTTTAATAGGTGGCTTAAATAAAGTGTGATTATTAAGTTGATAATGTCAAGATGTCGCTGCTGTCTCTTGGACATGAATGAGGACTCATTACGGGACTTAGGAAGGCGTTATTTTTATTATTATAGCGCTTTTGGCGTCATGTGACTGTACAGCTGTTCTGTTGAGGCCAGAAGACTAGGACACGTTCATCACTACCTCCTCTGACACCTGCTTTACCTAAGCTTTGGTGGACTCCGGCTAGGGATGTGTAAAAGTGACCAAAATGAAAATCGATTACTATAATTATATTCTTACCGACTATTCGAATATTCGACCACGGCCATTTTTTTTTACTGGGATTTGTTTGGGTGAAATTATTCTTGGGATTTTCATCAAATGACTCATAGGTTACAATAACAGCATTGCATTGGCCTATAAACTGATTTTCAGAAATTAACAAAGACAGTAGCATGTACATCTTTTATATTATTGTAACTAAACTATTAAAGACGTGGTGAAATAAACAATATAGCCTTTGCAGCAGAACTTCTTCTTTTTTTTAATATATTTTTTTAATATTCGATTTTTATCCTACAAACGACTATTCGAATAGTCGGACTCATCCCTAATTCCGGCTGCTCCCGTTGATGTCCGTGCCCTTTCACTTGGAGCACGTGTACATCCTTACCACCACCTAGTTTAATAAATACAACTGCCCTCATGCCATATTATATATTTGCACCCAGGCTGTTTCCGCTACTTTCGTTGTTGTTTTTAAAGCCATATCGTAATAGGGGGGGGGGGGGCTGCCGCCAGAGGATTATGACTATTTGAGGGTTCATGGCATTGAAGGGTTTAGGAACACCTACCTTAAACGTGTGTGTGTGTGTGTGTGTGCGCTCAGATCCAGCTGTGTGAGGTGACGGCAGAGTGCCATCGGCTGCAGGAGCAGCTTCGCTGCGTGACGGAGCAACAGCACAGGAGCAGCAGTTCCCTGCAGCAATGCATCTCCAGCCTGCAGCAGGAGTGTGACACCGCCAAGGTACACACACACACACACACACACACACACACACACACACACACACACACACACACACACACACACACACACACACACACACACACACACACACATTTTCTCTGTCGGGTGGAAACCTTGTATGTCAAACCGTTCCTTTTCTATTATAATTTTAAAAACTTTTTAAAATATCCAAAAATCGGCGATCTCTACGCTCACAAAGCGTGGCTTCGTGACACGTTGTTAGCTTCTAGATCGGCTATTTTCACCACTTTTGTATGATGAAGTCGGGCATTAACTCACGGAAGAAAAAAAAACATGAAATGTTGAAATATGGAGATAAAAGCTTTCCGCCCGACAGCGACAATGTATAAATATGTCTGCTGTACGCTTACATACTGCTCGACCTACAAGCTCAAAGTAAAAGTATTAATACTTTTACTTTGGCACAGTTTTTTGGGTACTTTTACTCTAGTCATTTTTTTTAATACAGAGAGTATTTTCATATTGGTGGTATAGCTACTTTTACTTTACGTAAACAATCTTGAGTACTTCTTCTTCACCACCGCATAATATAGCGAGTCCACGGCACTCTCAGCTCACAGTCACACCCCCGATGGACAATCCATCAGCCAGAACGGCTTCCAGGAGCGCCATCACTCTTCCTCTGCGCTCTCTACCTCTCTCCTTTCCTTCTTTCTCTTCCCATTACATGTACTATATTTTCCCCTCACCCCCCCCCAGCCTCCGTTAGTGCTCCGTGACTCAACACCGCTCGCAGGCGTATTGCTATGGATTTTTCCATCAGTGCCGGGTTGGGGAGAGTAGCCCTGCATTTAACCCTTTCAAACCCGGGAACACGTCTGTAATAGCAGATCTACAAGCTCATACTGTATAACGTCACACAAGCTTGTAGATCTGCTATTTTTGTCTTAATCGTGAAAATGTGTGCGAACCTTTGAATATATATGTATACATTTTTTACTCAAATCTTTGCTTCTGGGGGGGTCCCTGGATCAAAATATTTTCAGATGGGGGTCCGTGGCCAAATACATTTTGGGGGTCCTTGACATAAAGAATGACACCGATGCGTTCCCGGTCTTAATGGGTTAAGGGTCTCAAACCCAACTCCATCAGCGGAGGGAGGGAGGGAGAGAATTAGGGATGAGACGGTACCACAGTGCCGGAAGTAGGGTTGGGATCCTTTTTTAGGATCTTAACGATTCCGGTTCCTTAACCCATTAAGACCTGGAACTGTGTAATTTTTTGATTTGAGCTAAAAAGCTATTTTACACTTTGGGCTATTCAAAAATAGCAGATATACAAGCTCATAGCTCTACGAGCTTGTAGATCTGCTATTTTTGAAAAATCGTGAAAATGTGTGCAAATCTTTGAATATGTATATTTTTAAAGCGAACATTTTTAACTCAAATCTTTGCTTCTGGGGGTCCCTGGAACAAAATATTTGAGATGGGGGTCCGCGGCCAAATATATATCATTTTGGGGGTCCCTGACAAGAAAAAGTTTGAGAACCACTGCTATAGGGGGTTCCAAATGGACCCTTACAGGTCTGTAACTCTGAGAGTGTACAAATGGAACCTAATGGACCCGAGTTATGGTGGTCCTTGAAATTAAAACGTTTGAGAACCACCAGTATTGTAATTGTATATCAGACGTGAAGTCCACATACCAGCTCTGACAGTTTGATAAAACCAGTTCCGGAAACGGTTCCGAATGTGATGGAACACATTACAGGGCAGATTTCAGGTTTTTGAAAATGCTAAAGTGTATTTCATTTTGATTACATACACATTCTGTTCTTTGTGACATGCTCTCCCAAACCATAGCCCTATAATCTATTCTGTGTAGATGTACATACTAGTGAGTGTGCATGTGTGTGTGTTTGCGTTTTGCTTACAGGCTGAACTGACGTCGACAACAGCAGAGTTTGAGAGCTACAAGGTGCGCGTTCACAACGTTCTCAAACAACAGAAGAACAAGAGCAGCTCGCAGAGTGATGGAGAACCAGGCAAACTAGAACGGTAAACAACGCAACCTGTTCACCTGAATTATTCTAAATGGTAAACGGGGCATTTATGTAGCACCTTTATCCAAAGCTCAAGATGTCTATGGCCCTATGTGTCTTGCTCGAGGACACTTCAACACCAACTCTGGGGGAGCCAGCCCGGGATCGAACTGGGTACCTTCCGTTTCCCATGCTCCCTCCTGAGCCACTGCCGGCATCTTTATACCATCTTTACATATCACACTGTGTGACTTGAAAACCCCTTTCAACTCGCCGTCCCCATCTTGAGCATGTCATTACAGGCAGACGTTTATGAACAATTGTATGAAAACAAGCAGATCTACATCTGCTGTCTAGATCTTGTTCAGGACTCCTGTTCAGTGGGAAGCTGAACTGAGCAGAATAGCGCAACAGTGGTTCTCAACCTGTGGGCCTGGGGGGGGGGGGCATTGGTGGGCTATGAGGATATTGCAAGTGGGCCCTCGAATGATTGGCAAAAAACTAAGATTTTAATGATAAAATAACACTAATATTCATATTTATTAATACATTAATTAATAAAACAATAATGTTACAAACATGTCATGGTATTCTTTCTTTAGAAACCTTGTAAAAAAGTTGTCATTGTGATACTGAACTGAAAACTGAAAGTATACTATGTTAGTTCCACTGATCCAAGCCGAAACACAATCGATATATTGATCATTAAAATTAAAATGCACGCGGCCCCACACATCTGACCCCTTAACACAGCTGCCGTGTTCGGCTGCCGTGTTAAGTGGTCAGATGGTTGAGCCGCGAACACTTTGGTGATTTCCGAGTGGGCTCTGATCCAGAAAAGGTTGAGAACCGCTGTTTCGTCCTTATAGTCTAGGGGAAAAAGGGATGCAACATAAACTGGGAGTGAAACCCATTTTTATTAATAGCAGAAAATGAAATACTTCATATATACTTCAAATCATATAGGACACACGGAACAACTCAGGGAAATAAACATAACAGTCCTACACCTAAGCTTTGAGCTTTAAAACACTAACCTGACAAACACAAAATAAAGTACAATAAAATCCTACTTATTCTCTACTCTAATTTAATCTAACAAGATATGACTTAATACAAAAAGCGGGCTTCCGTGGCCCAGCGCTTGCACATATAACAAAATGACTTAAGGACTCAAAATACAGTAACTTAAATACAATGCAAAGAACACTAGGGGCGCGTTTGGATGTATGCACCGAGAATGTGCCCAGTTTTCTGAGTGCACGGGCGGTGACGTCATAGAGCGCACTGAGTTCTTCCGATTTATGAACAATGATTTTTGAATCATCATTGAATCTGTGAACGATGATTTTTCACCTCCGGGGAGCGCTCAAGACTAGACTCACTGGAAAACCCAGCTTCTGAGGTAGGAGCGCTCAGTGCGGGCATTCAGTGCACTGAGGGTGCAGCGCACTCAATTTTCGAACGACACCGCACCAAGTGCACTCAATAAACGAACGCCCAGAGGGAAACCCAGTGCGCTCAGTGCATATATCCGAACACGCCCTAAGTGTGTGTGGGTGGACAGCACTACTGCAAGTGCTGCCAAAGGTGCCAAGGTGTTCACAGGTCTTAAATAGTCTTCTCCAGTCTTCTCCACCCCATCACCAGGAGCTAGGGTGATTGGCAGCCAGCAATCAGGTGATGGTCAGCACCTGGAAGTGAACACTCAAAACTCACACACAATCCCACACATACACTGACACAAAACCCACACACACACTGCCACGCAGTCACACAATACTCACACTCTGTGGTAACAACCGCTGTACTAACAGTAACAAAGGGCAACTGGGAATTGACAGAAAGACTAAATTGGGACAAAAAAGGGGAAGGTTAAATCTTTATCATCTACTTTGTCAGACTGTGCGAGTCGAGTCGAATTGAGTCTACATGTCATATTGCGTGACAATAATCTACAACCTACGTCAGCCAACGAATGCCGTGGGCAATGTTTTACCTCAGCAAAAACAAAAAGGGGGACAGGAGGAAAATGTGGACCCCGGTCTTGAGTGAGCCATTTTTCATGAAACTGTCTGCACACACAGACCAGCAGATAGGGATCGATTCACATTTCACTGTGATTTAACGCATGAAACCTGTCAAATCGCCACAGTAATTTCCCCCGGTGAAAGTAGCGGTTTCTGTTAACCCATTTTGGGCGGGAACCCCTATTTGTAACTATACCTTTCAAGACTGGATCCCCTTTTGGGGTTCTTGTTGCTATGTACAGTATATATAGCAACATACATTTTTTGTATTTTTTTAATACATATTTGAAGTTTTTCAGAAAACTTAGGTCAGGATTTATAAAGCGTTTTTAGAATCGGCCTCAGGTCTAAAAGGGTTAACACACACACAAAAAAAAATGACCTTCCATTTATTTTGATGTGTTTGTAGTGGTTGTATAAACGGTCTCAGTTTGACTAGCCTACAATAGCATGGATGGGCTGGTAGACAGCCATCCTTATCCCTGTCACACTGAACGTCCAGAGATGCTTAACCCATTACGACCGGGAACGCATCTGTGTGTCATTTTAAGATTTCTTTGGCGATAAAAAAAATTGCAGATATACAAGCTCATAGCGCGGCACCGAGTGGCGCGCTACGAGCTTGTAGATCTGCTATTTTTCAAAATAAATAGTGAAAATTAGTGCAAATCTTTGAATACATTTTTAACACAAATATTTGCTTCTGGGGGTCCCTGGAACAACACATTTTGAGATGGGGGGGGGGGGGGGGGGGGTCCGCGGACAAATACATATAATTTTGGGGGTCCTTGACAAGTTTGAGAACCACTGATATTATAGCAACATAAGTTTTTTGTTAAAAACAACTGTTAGGATTTAGAAGAGGATTCTAGGATCATTCCTAAGTTGCGTTAGAGCACCCCTTGTGGATTTCTTTTAATTTTTTTAATGTAATATTACGTTTAAGGCACTCCACGGGTGGTACTTGAGTACATGTAGGCGTACTTAGTTACTTTACACCACTGCTTTTCCACAACTACACCTGACCTTAACGACCAAAGTTTCATCATCATTATATGATCATGACATTTCCATGATAACTTTAATCCACTGCTGTCGCTGAAGTTATGATATAATAAAGAAAAAGGTAATTATGTGAGTACTTTGGGTGGTAGCCTAGAATTTTCAAGAAAATCCAAGAGATCTCCATTCTTCAGGTGGAAGACATATTGAGGTGTGTGTGTGTGTGTGTGTGTGTGTGTGTGTGTGTGTGTGTGTGTGTGTGTGTGTGTGTGTGTGTGTGTGTGTGTGTGTGTGTGTGTGTGTGTGTGTGTGTGTGTGTGTGTGTGTGTGTGTGTGTGTGTGTGTGTGTGTGTGTGCGTGCGTGCGTGCGTGCGTGCGTGCGTGCGTGCGTGCGTGCGTGCGTGCGTGCGTGCGTGCGTGCGTGCGTGCGTGCGTTTGTATCGGTAAGTGTGCACCACTACATTGCCCAAAGTATCTTACAATGCAATGTTGTTTGAGGTGAGATTTTACAGAGAAGCTTTTTACTTTAATCTCCTACTGTCAGTGGTAGGTCAGGTCTTCTCTCCTCTATGAGTTCTCTCATGACATTTGAGATGACTGTTCCTGCTGAACCATTTCCCACACTGCTCACAGTGGTAGGGCTTCTCTCCTGTATGAATTCTCTGGTGATATTTGAGAGTACTGCTCGTGATGAACCGTTTCCCACACTGGTCACAGTGGTAGGGTTTCTCTCCTGTATGAATTCTCTGGTGATATTTGAGAGCACTGCTCCTGCTGAACCGTTTCCCACACTGGTCACAGTGGTAGGGCTTCTCTCCAGTATGAATTCTCTGGTGATCTTTGAGAGTACCGTTCAGGCTGAACCGTTTCCCACACTGGTCACAGCGGTAGGGCTTCTCTCCTGTATGAATTCTCTGGTGAAGTTCGAGAGTACCGTTCCGGCTAAACCGTTTCCCACACTGGTCACAGTGGTAGGGCTTCTGTCCTGTATGAGTTATCTGGTGATATTTGAGAGCACTGCTCTGGCTGAACCGTTTCCCACACTGGTCACAGGTGTTGGGCTTCTGTCCTGTATGAATTCTCTGGTGAATTTTGAGATGACTGCTCTGGCTGAACCGTTTTCCACACTGGTCACAAGTGTAGGGCTTCTCACCTGTATGAATTTTCTGGTGAACTTTGAGAGTACCGTTCAGGCTGAACCGTTTCCCACACTGGTAACAGTGGTAGGGCTTCTCTACTGTATGAATTATCTGGTGTACTTTGAGAGTACAGCTCTTGCTGAACCGTTTCCCACACTGGTCACAGTGGTAGGGCTTCTCTCCTGTATGAATTCTCTGGTGAAGTTTGAGATGACCGTTCTGGCTGAACCGTTTCCCACACTGGTCACAGGTGTAGGGCTTCTGTCCTGTATGAATTCTCTGGTGAAGTTTGAGATTACTGCTCTTGCTGAACCGTTTACTACACTGGTCACAGGTGTAGGGCTTCTCACCTGTATGAATTCTCTGGTGAATTTTGAGAGTACTGCTCTGGCTGAACCGTTTTCCACACTGGTCACAGGTGTAGGGCTTCTCACCTGTATGCATTTTCTGGTGTTGTTTGAGAGTACGGCTCTGGCTGAACCGTTTCCCACACTGGTCACAGGTGTAGGGCTTCTGTCCTGTATGAATTATCTGGTGAATTTTGAGAGTACTGCTCGTGCTGAACCTTGTTCCACACTGGTCACAGGTGTAGGGCTTCTCACCTGAATGCATTCTCTGGTGTTGTTTGAGAGTATAGCTCGTGCTGAACCTTGTTCCACACTGGTCACAGGTGTAGGGCTTAAACCCCGTATGAATTATCTGGTGTTGTTTGAGAGTATAGCTCGTGCTGAACCTTGTTCCACACTGGTCACAGGTGTAGGGCTTCTCTCCTGTATGAATTCTCTGGTGTTGTTTGAGAGTACTGCTCGTGCTGAACCTTGTTCCACACTGGTCACAGGTGTAGGGCTTCTCTCCTGTATGAATTCTCTGGTGTTGTTTGAGAGTATAGCTCGTGCTGAACCTTGTTCCACACTGGTCACAGGTGTAGGGCTTCTCTCCTGTATGAATTCTCTGGTGAAGTTTGAGACTACTGCTCTGGCTGAACCGTTTCCCACACTGGTCACAGTGGTGTGGCTTCAACCCTGTATGAAATCTCTGCTGATGTTTGAGATGTCTATTTTGGCAGTAGATATGTTTGAGTTGGACAGGAAAGCCATCTGGGATGGAGAATGAGGAGAGAGAAAAAACATGTTTTGAAATTACATGCAAGCTATGTTGTATTAGTAAGTAAGCCTTGTCGAGCCATGAGGCCCATAGGGCAGGAGCCTATGTTCTGTTTCTGTAGCATGAGGCAGCTTGATGTACGGGTACACCCACTCCACATGACGCTAGTATGTAGTAGGGACATACCCCCAGTCCAATCCTTGATGCTGAGTGCCAAGCAGGCCTGGATCCCTTTTTTATGTAGTGTTGGGCAGTAACAAGTAACTTTTAACTCATTGTCTGCCAGACTTATTTCAGGCTGTCTTTGCCTACTGCCAGCGATTTAGTGTTTTTTATAACTTTTTTTTTCATTATGATCGCAACAATCGTTTCTAAACACACCGGCGATACGTGCACGTCGCTCAGACAACAGACATTCCGATCGGGGCGGAGTGTCTGTCCACCAGCCCAGCGTAAAAACACCATGTTTCGCCATGTGAACGGAAAACTCACATTCAATTTTGCAGTAGTAGCAGTTTCTAAACAGCGTTTCTAAACAGCGTTTCTAAACAGCGTTTCTAAACAGCGTTCCACGGCGGAGAAAAACGAAGCCGAGATAATGCCGATTTAGAGGGGGACTTAAACAGGAAGCAGGCGGAAACGAAAATCTTCGATTGACGTAATTTCCGTATCCGGGTGTGCTACAATGAAATGTGTCACTGCGAGAGATGAAGGACGGTGAGATCTTTTAAAATCAAAGTTTTTTCAAAATTAAATCTTTTACGTCCTAAGCAGAATTGGTAATTGGAAATAATTACGTTTTTTACGTTCTTGGCAGGGAATGAGTTAATATATTACTGCAATATTATTATTTTACCCAGTAACGAGTAGTGCAATGTATTACTCTGCCAAAACAGTAATATTATACCATTTTACTGATCTAAATAACGCTGCGTTACTCGTTACAATGAAAGTGATTTGTTTTTGTTTCTGACCGAGATAAAAATCGATCTCTCTGCGGTTGTATTGTCTATGAGCCGGAGACGCGGTGTGTCATGTGGGTGTGACCCACATGCTCCACGTAGAGACAAGAGAAGACTCTCACACAAGTAGCCCAGCCTACTCCTCCTGTTTGCTCAATTTACTTCAAGTTAATTAACTTGCTCCGTCAGAATTCAATAAACTTTCATAATGACAATGAACAGTTAATCCTACCAGACGTGACTCCACATTGCAATTATTCACGCTGTAGATGCGTCGCAACATTGCCTCGATAAAAAAAAAAGACTGTTGACTATTTTGTTTTATAGACGTTGGTTGATTGGTGACTCTTATTATTCCAATAAATTGGATTCTGTTCAAAAAGGAGCTGGCTAAACAAATTGTGTTGTCTTTTTTTTTCTTATTATTTTCGTGGGGGGCGGGGGGGGGGCAAAAGTAATATGTAATATGATATATAACTCTTGATTTCAAGTAATAAATAACATAACAGTATTACTTTTTTAGGAGTAATATGTAATAAGTAACATATTATTTTCCCGAGTAATATATTGCCCAACATCGGTCTTTGGTATGACCCAGCCAGGGATCAAACTCCAACTTCCCAATCTCAGGACGGACACTCTAACCACAAGGCCACTGGGCTGGTGAGCATGCAGTGTTGTATTACCAAATGATACTGTTCTAAATTTAGGGCGACAACAGCAACTGCCCGGCACTGATTGGCCGCTGGAACATTTAGGCTGATTCCTGGTCTGCCTGATGACTGATTCTTCTTGCAGCTGTCTCTCTCTCTCTTTCTCTCTTTCTCTCTCTCTCTCTCTCTCTCTCTCTCTCACACTCACACACACTCGCTGTCTTCACGTTCATTCTGTCTACAGTTAATTTAGTGCTGGAAGGAAGCATTACTTCGTTACTCCACAACATTTCTGTTCATCTGCTTTCTATTGCAGATGAAAGAAAAGTGTACAGTGACATAAAAACATGCACACACCTATTCTGTGTAACTTTATCACAGGCTGCTTCAGCATGGCTTGCTGGTAGATCTGTCGCTGTTCCTCCTCTGACGCAGCAGCTGAAAAGTTGTTGGACGACATCTCTCTTTTAAAAAGCCCAAATAGTTCATCTCCTTCGGTCCACTTTGATGGTCGACTCTTGAGGCCCGGGTTTTACCGTTTGGGATCTGACTTTACTTGCTGACATTTTACGGTCTTGAGGTCAGTAGGACACTGGTAATGACTTGACCCAGTCCTCTGCTCCGCTCCCTGGCTAAACTCTCCCAGATCAACACTGGACAGAACAGTGCTGTCATAACCAGGACCCTCCCACTCTCCACCCACTGCTCCACCCACTCTCCACCCACTGCTCCACCCACTCCCCACCAACTGCTCCAGCACTCACAAAGTCACATATGGGTACATGCACCCAGATCACTGCTGGAAACTAGGTATATTTACTAAAGTACTGTACTTGAGTAACATTTTTAGATACATTTACTTTACTTGAATATTTCAGTTTTTGAGCGGTGCCAACTGCTCCAACAAGTGACTGAGTGTGTTTGTCCGTATGAGCACGGCCTCAACAGCCGCAGCTGATTGCAACACAAACATGCAACCAGTTACAATAATTAAACACAAACAAGACAGTGCAACACATGTGCCACTTAAAGACATGCACACACAGAGGCTGGCTCAGCAAACTTGCGTGCACACACAAACACTAAAATGACCGATCTACAATTTGAGTAAAAGTACTTTAAGTACTTAGAGTAACTAAATTAACTAAAGTGACTAAAAAGTAACTACCGTGGGTAAAAAGTAATCAAAGTGTGTAAAAATACTTAAAGTACTTAAACTGCTGTTTCGTCCCTATAGTCTAGGGGAAAAAGGGATGCAACATAAACTGGGAGTGAAACCCATTTTTATTAATAGCTTAAGATATTTACAGAAAATGAAATACTTCATACTTCCAATCATATAGGACACACGGAACAACTCAGGGAAATAAACATAACAGTCCTACACCTAAGCTTTGAGTTTTAACACTAACCTGACAAACGCAACATAAAGTACAATAAAATCCTACTTTTTTTCTACTCTAATTTAATCTAACAAGATATGACTTAATACAAAAAGCTGGCATCCGTGGCCCAGCGCTTGCACATATAACAAAATGACTTAAGGACTCAAAATACAGTAACTTAAATACTAATACAAAGAACACTAGGGGCGCGTTTGGATGTATGCACCGAGAATGTGCCCAGTTTTCTGAGTGCACGGGCGGTGACATCATAGAGCGCACTGAGTTCTTCCGATTTACGAACAATGATTTTTGAATCATCATTGAATCTGTGAACGATGATTTTTCACCGCCGGGGAGCGCTCAAGACTAGACGCACTGGAAAACCCAGCTTCTGAGGTAGGAGCGCTCAGTGCGGGCATTCAGTGCACTGAGGGTGCAGCGCACTCAATTTTCGAACGACACCGCACCAAGTGCACTCAATAAACGAACGCCCAGAGGGAAACCCAGTGCGCTCAGTGCATATATCCGAACACGACCTAAGTGTGTGTGGGTGGACAGCACTACTGCAAGTGCTGCCAAAGGTGCCAAGGTGTTCAGAGGTCTTAAATAGTCTTTTCCAGTCTTCTCCACCCCATCACCAGGAGCTAGGGTGATTGGCAGCCAGCAATCAGGTGATGGTCAGCACCTGGAAGTGAACACTCAAAACTCACACACAATCCCACACATACACTGACACAAAACACACACACACACACACACACACACACACACACACACACACACACACACACACGCACACACTGCCACACAGTCACACAATACTCACACTTGTAACAACAGCTGTACTAACAGTAACAAAGGGCAACTGGGAATTGACAGAAAGACTAAATTGGGACAAAAAAGGGGAAGGTTAAATCTTTATCATCTACTTTGTCAGACTGTGCGAGTCGAGTCGAATTGAGTCTACATGTCATATTGCGTGACAATAATCTACAACCTACGTCAGCCAACGAATGCCGTGGGCAATGTTTTACCTCAGCAAAAACAAAAAGGGGGACAGGAGGAAAATGTGGACCCCGGTCTTGAGTGAGCCATTTTTCATGAAACTGTCTGCACGCACAGACCAGCAGATAGGGATCGATTCACATTTCACTGTGATTTAACGCATGAAACCTGTCAAATCGCCACAGTAATTTCCCCCGGTGAAAGTAGCGGTTTCTGTTAACCCATTTTGGGCGGGAACCCCTATTTGTAACTATACCTTTCAAGACTGGAACCCCTTTTGGGGTTCTTGTTGCTATGTACAGTATATATAGCAACATACATTTTTTGTAATTTTTTAATACATATTTGAAGTTTTTCAGAAAACTTAGGTCAGGATTTAAAAGGCGTTTTTAGAATCGGCCTCAGGTCTAAAAGGGTTAACACACACACACAAAAAAATGACCTTCCATTTATTTTGATGTGTTTGTAGTGGTTATATAAACGGTCTCAGTTTGACTAGCCTACAATAGCATGGATGGGCTGGTAGACAGCCATCCTTATCCCTGTCACACTGAACGTCCAGAGATGCTTAACCCATTAAGACCGGGAACGCATCTGTGTGTCATTTTAAGATTTATTTGGCGATAAAAAAAATTGCAGATATACAAGCTCATAGCGCGGCACCGAGTGGCGCGCTACGAGCTTGTAGATCTGCTATTTTTCAAAATAAATCGTGAAAATTTGTGCAAATCTTTGAATACATTTTAACACAAATATTTGCTTCTGGTGGTCCCTGGAACAACACATTTTGCGGACAAATACATATAATTTTGGGGGTCCTTGACAAGTTTGAGAACCACTGATATTATAGCAACATAAGTTTTTTGTTAAAAACAACTGTTAGGATTTAGAAGAGGATTCTAGGATCATTCCTAAGTTGCGTTAGAGCACCCTTTGTGGATTTCTTTTAATTTTTTAAATGTAATATTACGTTTATGGCACTCCACGGGTGGTACTTGAGTACATGTAGGCGTACTTAGTTACTTTACACCACTGCTTTTCTACAACTACACCTGACCTTAACGACCAAAGTTTCATGATCATTATATGATCATGAGATTTCCATGGTAACTTTAATCTACTGCTGTCGCTGAAGTTATGATATAATAAAGAAAAGGGTAATTAAGTGAGTACTTTGGGTGGTAGCCTAGAATTTTCAAGAAATTCCAAGAGATCTTCATTCTTCAGGGGGAAGACATATTGAGGGGAGAATGTGTGTTTGTGCGTGCGTGCGTGCGTGTGTGTGTGTGTGTGTTGTATCGGTAAGTGTGCACCACTACATTGCCCAAAGTATCTTGCAATGTGATGTTGTTTGAGGTGAGATTTTACAGAGAAGCTTTTTACTTTAATCTCCAACTGTCAGTGGTAGGTCAGGTATTCTCTCCTCTATGAGTTCTCTCATGACGTTTGAGATGACTGTTCCTGCTGAACCATTTCCCACACTGCTCACAGTGATAGGGCTTCTCTCCTGTATGAATTCTCTGGTGATCTTTGAGAGTACTGCTCGTGCTGAACCGCTTCCCACACTGGTCACAGTGTTAGGGCTTCTGTCCTGTATGAATTCTCTGGTGATATTTGAGAGTACTGCTCCTTCTGAACCGTTTACCACACTGGTCACAGTGGTAGGGCTTCTCTCCTGTATGAATTCTCTGGTGAAGTTCGAGATTACCGTTCTGGCTGAACCGTTTCCCACACTGGTCACAGGTGTAGGGCTTCTCACCTGTATGAATTATCTGGTGTTGTTTGAGATTACTGCTCTGGCTGAACCTTGTTCCACACTGTTCACAGGTGTAGGGCTTCTCTCCTGTATGAATTCTCTGGTGTTCTTTGAGAGTACTGCTCTCGCTGAACCGTTTCCCACACTGGTCACAGTGGTAGGGCTTCAACCCTGTATGCATTTTCTGGTGTTTTTTGAGATTACTGCTCGTGCTGCACCGTTTCCCACACTGGTCACAGTGGTAGGGCTTCTCTCCTGTATAAATTCTCTGGTGTTCTTTGAGAGTACTGCTCTCGCTGAACCGTTTCCCACACTGGTCACAGTGGTAGGGCTTCAACCCTGTATGAATTTTCTGGTGACGTTTGAGAGTACCGCTCATGCTGAACCGTTTCCCACACTGGTCACAGTGGTAGGGCTTCTCTCCTGTATGAATTCTCTGGTGAAGTTCGAGATGACCGTTCTGGCTGAACCGTTTCCCACACTGGTCACAGTGGTAGGGCTTCTCTCCTGTATGAATTCTCTGGTGAAGTTCGAGATTACCGTTCTGGCTGAACCGTTTCCCACACTGGTCACAGGTGTAGGGCTTCTCACCTGTATGAATTCTCTGGTGTTGTTTGAGAGTACTGCTCGTGCTGAACCTTGTTCCACACTGGTCACAGGTGTAGGGCTTCTCTCCTGTGTGAATTCTCTGGTGAATTTTGAGTTTACTTCTCTGGCTGAACCGTTTCCCACACTGGTCACAGTGGTAGGGCTTCAACCCTGTATGAATTTTCTGGTGACGTTTGAGAGTACCGCTCATGCTGAACCGTTTCCCACACTGGTCACAGTGGTAAAGCTTCAACCCTGTATGAAATCTCTGCTGATGTTTGAGATGTCTATTTCTGCTGTCGATATGTTTGAGTTGGGCAGGAAAGCCATCTGGGATGGAGAATGAGGAGAGAGAAAAAACATGTTTTGAAATTAGATGCAGGCTATGTTGTATTAGTAAGTAAGCCTTGTCGAGCCATGAGGCCCATAGGGCAGGAGCCTATGTTCTGTTTCTGTAGCATGAGGCAGCTTGATGTACTACTGTACAACCAGAAAATGACTGGGCCAATCAGTGACTGCGTTTCAACTGCTGTCCGTACAACAGTGAAAAGCAGCCCCTGATTGGCCCGGTCATTTTCTGATTTCTCATACTCTCTGCCTATGGGCCGAAGTCCAGACCGATACCGTGGAGGAACGTGTGAGTGAATCCACATCATCAGTCTGGCAATGCCAGGCTACAAGTACACCCCCTGGACATGACGCTGTATGTCGCAGGTACTTCCCCCCCAATCCAATCCTTGATGCTGAGTGCCAAGCAGGGAGGCATTGGATCCCATTTTTATGGGAGTCTTAGGCAGTGTTGGGCAATAATGAGTTACTTTAAAAAATATTACTGTAATATTATTATTTTACCCAATAACGAGTAGTGTAATGTATTACTCTGCCAAAACAGTAATATTATACCATTTTACTGATCTAAATAACGCTGCGTTACTCATTACAATGCAAGTGATTTGTTTTTGTTTCTGACCGAGATAAAAGCGCTCTCTCTGCGGTTGTATTGTCTAAGAGCCGGAGACGCGGTGTGTCATGTGGTTGTGACCCACATGCTCCACGTCGCTGTGTGTGTGTGTGTGTGTGTAACCTAGCCTACTCCTCCTGTTTGCTCAATTTACTTCATGTTAATTAACTTGCTCCGTCAGAATTATATATGATTATTATATATAATAATGACAATGAAAAGTTAATCCTACCAGACCTGACTCCACATTGCAATTATTCACGTTGTAGACAACATTGCCTCGTTAAAAAAAAGCATGTCAGCCAAAACTAAGTAGTCCATTGAAGTAGATATACTGTAGGAACACTTGTTGTCTACGTAAGCACAACATTTTAGATCTCTTTAGAGAGTTTAAAATTATCAATTCCACCTGAGTTGTGTGCTAGCAGTTAGCACATAGCAGTGACATACTTTACTTTTTACTTACTTTTTTGCCTTGCCCTTGAATATAATTGAAAGGCAGAGAGTGACATGGTTTGTTTTTCGCCTGGAAATCAATGAAAGGCAGACAATGTTGCCATACTGTCTGAATGGGAAAAATGTTTTATTTTATTAGGACTCATACAATTTCCCTGGAACCCAAAATTTCCCTGGCTGGGACCCATTCAAATGACCATTTGTGGGTCCTGGACTTAGGATAATTATTGTTCCAAATATGGAATTTGCAGCAGAAAAAGAGTTCAAAACATGAGAGATTGTTGACTATTTTGTTTTATAGACAATTATTCAGTTGGATTCTGTTCAAAAAGGAGCTGGCTAAACAAATTGTATTATTTTTGTTGGGGGGGGGGGGGCAAAAGTAATATGTAATATGATATATTACTCTTGAGTAATAAGTAACATAACAGTATTTCTTTTTTAAGGAGTAATACGTAATAAGTAACATTATTTTCCCGAGTAATATATTGCCCAACATCAGTCTTTGGTATGACCCGGCCGGGGATCAACTTCCTAAACTCAGGACGGACACTCTAACCACAAGGCCACTGGGCTGGTGAGCATGCAGTGTTGTATTACCAAATGATACTGTTATAAATTTAGGACGACAACAGCAACTGCCCGGCACTGATTGGCCGTTGGAACATTTAGGCTGATTCCTGGCCTGCCTGATGACTGATTCTTCTTGCAGCTGTCTCTCTCTCTCCCCCCCCTCTCTCTCTCTCTCTCTCACACTCACACTCTCACACACACACACACACACACACACACACACACACACACACACACACACACACACGTTCATTCTGTCTTCAGTGCTTATATCTACCGACAACATTTCTGTACATCTGCTTTCTATTGAAGATGAAAGAAAAATGTACTGTGACAAAAAAACATGCACACACCTATTCTGTGTAACTTTATCACAGGCTGCTTCAGCATGGCTTGCTGGTAGATCTGTCGCTGTTCCTCCTCTGACGCAGCAGCTGAAAAGCTGTTGGACGACATCTCTCTTTTAAAAAGCCCAAATAGTTCATCTCCTTCGGTCCACTTTGATGGTCGACTCTTGAGGCCCGGGTTTTACCGTTTGGGATCTGACTGTACTTGCTGACATTTTACGGTCTTGAGGTCAGTAGGACACTGGTAATGACTTGACCCAGTCCTCTGCTCCGCTCCCTGGCTAAACTCTCCCAGATCAACACTGGACAGAACAGTGCTGTCATAACCAGGACCCTCCCACTCTCCACCCACTGCTCCACCCACTCTCCACCCACTGCTCCACCCACTCCCCACCAACTGCTCCAGCACTCATGGGTACATGCATCCAGATCACTGCTGGAAACTAGGTATATTTACTCAAGTACTGTACTTGAGTAACATTTTTAGGTACCTTTACTTGAATATTTCAGTTTTTGAGCGGTGCCAACCGCTCCAACAAGTGACTTGAGTGTGTTTGTCCGTATGAGCACGGCCTCAACAGCCGCAGCTGATTGCAACACAAACATGCAACCAGTTACACTAATTAAACACAAGCAAGACAGTGCAACACATGTGCCACTTAAAGACATGGACACACACACACACACACACACACACACACACACACACACACACACACACACACACACACACACACACACAGGTTGGTTCAGCACACTTGCGCGCGCACACACAAACACTAAAATGACAATTTGAGTAAAAGTACTTTAAGCACTTAAAAGTAACTAAAGTGACTAAAAAGTAACTACAGTGGGTAAAAGTAATCAAAGTTAGTAAAAATACTTAAAAGTACTTAAACTCAGTAAAAAATACTTAAAATGTGTAAAAATACTTACAGTCAGAAAGGTCAGAAAAAGTAACTACTTTCTTTTTTTCTACTGCTATCTTTCGGCCATTTTCAGCAATTTTTCAATGCTGTCCTAAAATGTGAATGCCCTCACATGCATAGTAATGCAAACCTGTGTGTGTGTGTGTGTGTGTGTGTGTGTGTGTGTGTGTGTGTGTGTGTGTGTGTGTGTGTGTGTGTGTGTGTGTGTGTGTGTGTGTGTGTGTGTGTGTGTGTGTGTGTGTGTGTGTGTGTGTGTGTGTGTGTGTGTGTGTGTGTGTGTTCGTGTTCGTGTTCGTTCTCTCTAGGGAGCAGCTGTCCGGTCAGTTAGAGCAGCTGCGCTCCAGGCTGTCAGAGAGCCAGCAGGGCTTGCAGAGCAGTGCTGCAGAGCTGCAGCAGCTGCATGGTGAACACGACACGCTGCTGGACAGACACAACAAGATGCTGCAGGAGAACATCTGCAAGGAGGCCGAGCTCAGAGAGAGGTGAGCCGCCCGCCCTGCGTGACCTGCTACCCTGGCACCGGGTAGAACAGGGTTCGCCAATTACTTTTCCCCCAAGGGCCAAATGATGTCTCGGGTACCAAGCCGAGGGCCAGGGGCATTGTGAAAGAAAATTGTGATTTAGTTTTTTATTCGTTTTTTTTTCTCTAATGGAGCTAATTTGACACTGTGTTAACATTTTTTTTCAAAAAAAAATAAAAAATAATAATAATAATTTTTTTATTAATTTTTTATTCATGACGTCTCAGACGTCATTGGCACTAAATGAGTTAACACATCGGGTGCCAGAGGTTTATTAAAATATTATACGTTCAGTGCCTGCATTTCTCCCATCCACTTACCTTGATACGTTTCGTGCTGTAGAAGCCCCGACGCGGAAGTGCATGTAAACAAAGCGTGCGTGCGAGACGGCGGAGGGTCCCGACTAACGCCTGGAACAATAATATTTCTAACGCGATCCTCCATTGCAGAGTGATCGCCGATCGAAAACGGCTCACTTCCACCACGTTAAAAAGAACTGGAGATATTAAGCTTTTAGTCAAGGAGTTAACATTGGAGATTGGATTTTTGACATGGACCCACATCCGGCCTCTCCTTCTCAGAGACTCCTTGGATGATCCCAAAGTTTCGTTGCAGCGCCCCACGTGGGCCCCACGTATACAAAAAAAAAAGGCCAAAAACGGTCCGGACCGTTTATGGCACTCCCCGCATGGATTCTCAAAAACGGTCCGGACCGTTTTTGGCAAACTACAGTATGTGTTAAATCCTGTGTTGAGGGTCACACAAGGAAAAAATGCACTCTGGAAACAAAATAAGCGTTTCAGTACATACTGAAAATCAAAATAAGTCCAGAATCAACAATTTACTTACAGATGTGTTTGTTAGTCTGCTTGAACAGTAATACAGATATTATTTTTTTTTTTAAATAATAAATCCCCCCCCAAAAAAAAATCAATTCATTTTTTTTTAAAAGACAGGAGTCGTCGCCGGACAGTTGCCCCTTGCGGGCCGCAAATGGCCCGTGGGCCGCCTATTAGGGAACCCTGGGGTAGAAGTAGAGTTGTACCGATACCGTATCGCATACATTGGCAACTGGCGGCCTGGGGGGCCACATGCGGCCCCCACCTTCACTTAACGCGGCCCGCAGGTTAATATCGGAATAGCAGTTAACATGACCCGCTTTAATTACTTCAGTCTATATTAGTAGCTTAATGACTAGTATTACAATTCTATTGTCTTTTTTATGTCCAATGTATTTGTATTCAAGTTCATAAAGTTGACATAAGTATAACTAAATGCATTTGAAATTAAATAAAGATGTTACTTTTCAGGATTCCAATTCAAAAGTAGCAAAAATAGCAGATCTACAAGCTCAAAACGCGTCGGACTGCGACGCGTTTTGAGCTTGTAGATCGGCTATTTTTGCTACTTTTGTTTGACATAGAATGGCGAAGTACGGCATTAATTTACAAAAAAAAGTTTAAATACGGAGATAAGAGGTGTCTGCCCAACAGTATATGCAATATGGCCCTCTGGAGTAAGCGTGGAAATATAGTGTCCCTCTCCATCATCAAAGTTGCCCACCCCTGCAGTATCGGAAAAGCTGCCGATACTGTTGTTTTACTGCCTAAAATGCTGGCGTCGGTATAGGCGAGTAGGTGTTCACTCTCCATTCCGACATCTCACCACTCCGACTAGTGGCTTCCGCGTGCGGTTAGGGTTAGGGTTAGGGTTAGGTATAGGGTTCGTCAACGTCGGAAAGGAGAAATGCACCCAGGCGAGTATGCCAGCCTATGCCATTCCGATACCACGCAATTTATTTCATTTACAGTAATATTTTTGAATGCTTCAGTTGATGTTGCACAATGTTTTATACTCTCTACTGTACTAGTTACATTATTATTTTACTAACTTGTATCTGCACAACAAGTATTAATGGGAATTAAATGTATTCCTAGATCAGTGGTTCTCAAACTTTTTAATTTCAAGGATCCCCATAACTCTGCGACCATGAAACCAAATGGACCCTTATTTGGTTCCATTTGTACACTCTTAAGAGTTTGGAACCCCCTCAAGGAACCCTGAGGGTCCCTATCGACCGGTACGCAAGTCATGGGTAAATTGCTATTGTTAAAAGTACTTAAAAGTACAGGCGTTGAACTGCAGCGGCGCCTGCGCAACTCTGCCTCGTAAAGTATGCATGGCAATGGCTTGTGTTGTGTGTGATGTCAGAGCAGAGCTCCTGGTCAGCCTATGTAAGGCGTGATGATGCCTAGTTTGGCCATGTTATAGATATAGAGAACAAACATGGTCTGAAACTCAGTACTGGGAAGAGATAGAGAGAGACCTATTGTCTGACAGGATCTGAAAACTGGCTGATAAGTGCACTGGTCCTCCGCAGGAGGAACTCTGGCTTCTGTTGACTACAGACTTTAGCCCGGACTATTATAGCCTTGTTTATGTGGTATGTGCTCTTACTGGGTGAGCTTTTGTTGTCTCCGCCAGAGGTGGAGAGTATGTTTTCGTTCTTGTCCTTCCGTGTGTCCGTCCGTCTCAGCCAAGCTAACATTGGTCAAGCTTCACGTGACAATATGTTGTCACCAATGCTTTTGATTGGCTAGCGAGACGCATGACGAAATAAAAACCTATAAATAGGTGTGTCACTTCAAAAAATCATTTATTCTTTTTTGAAGTGAGCTTCCATCAGCCAAGCTAACATTGGTGAAGTGACACGTGACAATATGTAATATAAATAGGTAAGACAGGATTAATCAGGAACAGTACTGGCGGAGACCTGTGCTCCGAGGAGCACATTTTCTAGTTAACATTTATTTTGTCTTCTTTTGTTTACTCCTCTTCTCTCCTTTGCCTCCTCTTCCTCTCTCCGCCCCGGGGTCCTGTCCCGTCCCGTCCCGCTCTACCAGGTTGCTGGCGGTGCAGTCCGAGAACGTGAGCCTGCGCTCGGAGCAGGCCCAGGTGCAGGCCGAGCTGCAGGGCCAGGCGGAGGCCCAGCGCCAGGCCTTCAGGGAGCAGGTCCGCCGGCTGCAGGACGAGCACCGGGCCACCGTGGACACCCTGCAGGGTCAGCTGGGACGCCTGGAGGAGCAGCTGTTCACCATGCAGAACCACAACGGTGAGTAAGAGCCCCCTACCGCCATTAAGGCCTGAGGCCCATTCTACAAAACGCCTTCTAAATCAGTAGTTCTCACACTTTCAAGATTTCTTTAAAAAATGACGCGCTGTAAGCGTGTTTATCTGATATTTTTGAATAGCCAACGCAACAATCTAAAGTGACACAGATGTTTTCCCAGTTTTAATGGGTCAACCAGCTACTGTAATAATAATAATAATAATATTTCAGATTTTCTATAGCGCAAGTACCCAAAGTCGCTTTACTTAAAGGAAAAGGAACCAACTTTATTAAGATATAGCACTGTCTTTCTTAATGTGGCTATATACAGTACTAGTGACCATTGTTGGTGATGGTGGAATGAGAGGGTGGAGTCAAATCTGACACAGAGGTTGTGGACGTGGGTGGAGGTTGTCAGAACTGTCTATCATTGCTGGCAGGCAGAAAGCTATATAAGCTAACTAGCGTCACCCTGGTTCTTTGACATTATGAGCGAGATATCACACTAAACCACCCTCCTTGCCTGAAAATGACGAGGAAGAGAAAACGTTATCTTGAATAAGGCGCTCTTGTCAACGGGGCCTTTTAGGCGAGAGGTCCCCATTGGCCATGAGCTTGAACGAGCCAATAGAATTAACTGGAGTGTATAAGTAATGCTTCTGTGATCATGCCAGGGGGCGCTCTCCCGTAAGTGAGATATTGAGCGAATAATAGAAGCCTTTTATTTTTTAAGAAATTGAAACTTTGTCGTACAAGAGTGTCTCATAAAAGTATCAATAATAGCAGATCCACAAGCTCACAACGCAAAGTGGTTATGTGTGTCTGTGGGTTTTATAAAATATCGAACCAATGAAAAGTATTAACAAGGGCTTGTGTACCATTGGAACACAGGTTCTTTTTTCTCAATTACCAGACAGCAACAACATATCGGTCTGGCCGATACATTGGCTAAATATAATACAATATTTACCAATAAAGAGTGATGGTTGTTGTTGCGAGACGAGCTTCTCAGCGAGAGAATTCTTTTAAAGAAAATGTCATGTGCCAAAAACTAAAATAATTGTCCCAAAGATTCATGGAACTGAACTCACTCTGACCGTGCACTGTTTAAGTTGCACTGAGAGCGTCTGCTAAATGCCATTCTGTAAAGGTTTGAGTCCAGATATTGTGATTGATAGTACATTCTCAGACGATATAACAATATGTTCTTGTCTTTTTTTGGCCCAATATCGTGCAGCTGTTAACTGCTACTGCTACTTGGATAAATGTCAACATGTGTCATATTCTTCTCCTTCCTGGCTACCAAGTCCCCCCTCTCTCTCTCTCACACACACACACACACACACACACACACACACACACACACACACACACACACACACACACACACACACACACACACACACACACACACACACACACACACTCCCCCATTTTCCACAGTCTGAAAACTCACCCCTCTAGACTAGGGTTGGTTTCTGGTTCCTTAACCCTTTAAGGCCGGGGACGCATCTGTGCCATTTTAGATGTTTTTGGCTATTCAAAAATAGCAGATATACAAGCTCATAGCGCGGCACCGAGTGCCGCGCTATGAACTTGTAGATCTGCTATTTTTTTTTAATCGTGGAAGATTTGTGCAAATCTTTGAATATATATATTTTTTTTTAAAGTGAACATTTGTAACTCAAATCTTTGCTTCTGGGGGGGTCCCTCCATTCGAACACTCTCATAGATATGCTCTTCCTTGAAATTTAAAGGTTTGAGAACCACTGGTGTTTTAATTGTATAGCAGATGTTTAAGTCCCACATGCCAGCTCTGACAGTGTGATAAAAACTGTTCCAAGTGTGATGGAACCCATTCCGGTTCCTCCATGTTGGATCCGGATCTCGAGAACCAAAATATGAATTTGGTGTCTTTCTGGGACCCAAATGCATGAAAAGCACATTATCAATTTAACACTTAAGCCCTATATAAGAAACTGCGAAAATAGCCAAATAGTTTTTTTAAATAATAATAAAAACATTGCATAGGAAAAACTGAAGACATCGGGATAATTACTCACAAGGCCCCAACAAATGTTTGGGATTGTTTGGCTACCGCTTTACACACACTCACCAAAAAAAACATTGTTTTTGTTATATCTTCTGAGATGGAGAGAGACAAGCGAGAGAAGAGGTCTGGTAGACTAGATTTAATGATGGAGAGAGAAGCAGAGATGGAGAGAGAGAAGAGGGCTAGAGGGTAAAGTGTATTTAACAAGTAGAGGAATGATGGAGAGAGAAAGAGAATGTATGATAGAAGAGAGAAAGAGAGATGGAGAGAGAAGAGGGGTAGAGTGTATTTAACAAGGAGAGGAATGATGGAGAGAGAAAGTGAATGTATGATGGAGAGAGAAAGAGAGATGGAGAGAGAAGAGAGAGAAGAGGGGTAGAGTGTATTTAACAAGGAGAGGAATGATGGAGAGATGCAGAGAATGAATGACGGAGAGATGGAGAGAGAAGAGGGGTAAAAGTGTATTTAACAAGTAGAGGAATGCTCCTCAAAACTCATTCATCACCTCCCACACAGCTGGCCTGTGAAGAAAGACACACAGCCAACACACACATCACCATGACAGGAAGAGGTGTGTGTGTGTGTGTGTGTGTGTGTGTGTGTGTGTGTGTGTGTGTGTGTGTGTGTGTGTGTGTGTGTGTGTGTGTGTGTGTGTGTGTGTGTGTGTGTGTGTGTGTGTGTGTGTGTGTGTGTGTGTGTGTGTGTGTGTGTGTGTGTGTGTGTTTCTCTGTCATTTGAGTGTAGCCAGCTGTTTCATACAGCACAGACTGTATGTCTGGCATGCAGCTCACTGTAACATCTGGAGAAACTCATCATTAGTGGCATGCAAGGCACCAACCTGCTCATCGGGAGCAATTAGGGGTTCAGCGTCTTGCTCAAGGACACTTCGACACTAACTCTGGGGGGGCCCGGGATCGAACTGGGAACCTTGCGGTTGCCATCCGCCCGTTGTACCGGTCACTCTACCCCTGAGCCACTGCCGCCCCACTGCTTCCCCACTTGTTAAAATGTAAGCTGATAAATGGGTACTCTCTCCTGATTGGATATAATTGGCATTTATTTTCTGCTTATTAAAGAGCTGGAGGGACCCCTGTTACTGAACAAACACTCAACAGGGGAGCCTCCATATCTTTGCGTGAACTTATGTGATTTTTTTTACATTAACCACTTGAACCCTAGCATCCCTATTCTGGGGGTAACATTTGCTGAAAATAGCAGATTTACAAGCTCACAACGCAAAGTGCTGCAACGCGTGGTGATCTTGTAGATGAGTTATTTTCAGCAAATACTTTTGGTGTAACCAAAAAATATAATTTCTCTCATACATGTCCCGTCTTGTCTCTCTCTCCAGGCTCGGGACAGGTCCAGTCGGCTCGTAAGGCCCTGCTGCTGTCCTCGGACCCCCAGCAGCAGCGTAGCGGCAGCAGGAACCCGGCGGAGCAGAGCCCTGCAGGGGGGCTCGGCTTCATGAGCATGGGGGACCTCCAGTCCATGGCCCGGGAGGAGGGCGAGGGCATGGAGACCACCGAGACGGAGCGCTCCTCTCCCGCACACACTCCACTGCCTTCCCTGGAACAACTGCTCACCTCTCCAGACCCCAAACAAGGTAGGTAGGGGTGTGTGTGTGTGTGTGTGTGTGTGTGTGTGTGTGTGTGTGTGTGTGCCCGCGGGAATATTGCAGTAATACATTTTTAAACACGTCCTTTTGGGACTTTGGTGAGTGTTTTGAAAAAAATAGGAAAAACATTGCTGATCTACAAGCTCACATGTCGCATCACCACGCATTGTCAGCTCGTAGAACGGCTATTTTCTTGTATGTGTATTTTAAAGACAAGATATTAATCTGAACTAGTAAAAGCATAGGAAGCTAGGAGAAAATGTTGGGGTCAATTGTTGTCCTCCTTTGCGCCGACTTTGAGGGCATTTTGAGAATGAAGTCAGCATTAAATGTGAACACTAGGGGGCGGCAACGGCAATTGCCATCCTCACCATCCTCTTGGATCCTGCTCCTGTGTTTTCACACAATTTCACATCATCACATTTTCCTGTACATTTCTGACTGTGTTTTATTAAATTAAATCCATTTCCATCGTTTACATTATGTATTAGAAGCTGCATGCTGTTGAAGCTTAATGTTTTTTTTGTCTCCAGAGCCGTTCGTGTGGGCATTGGAGCCCACCAAGGAAGAGCTGAGTCACAAACTGACCACAGCAACACGCAGCATGGAGCACATGAACAGCCTGCTGCACGAAACTGAAGCTACTAATGCTGTCCTGATGGAGCAAATTACTGTATGTATATACATACGCACGCACACACAGACACACTGTATACCGAATAGCAGGGGTGGGCAACTTTGATGATGGAGAGGGCCACTATATTTCCACACTCACTCCAGAGGGCCATATTTAACTTTTCTCGTGAATTAATGCTGTACTAAGCCATTCTATGTCACACATAAGTAGCAAACATAGCTGATCTACAAGCTCAAAACGCACCGTATCGCGTTTTGAGCTTGTAGATCTGCTATTTTTTGGTAATTTCAAATGCATTTAGTTATACTTAAGTTAACTTTATGAACTTAAATACAAATACATTGGACATAAAAAACATGGACATTAAACTAATAGTATAGACTGAAGTAATTAAAGCGGGTCATGTTTGGAACAGCTGAAATCAGTATTCCGATATTAACCTGTGGCATTAAGTAAAGGTGAGGGCCGCTTGTGGCCCCCGGGCCGCCAGTTGCCCAAGTATGCCGTATAGCAGTAGGGGAGAACAGGGTAAGTAGAGCCATTGGGTTAGATGAGCCACCACATGTTTCAAGAGATCCAAAAACTAAATGCAGTACCAATTATATGTTAATGTCAACTTAACAGCATTCAAGTGATGGTCTGGATCATATAAATTAGTAATGTCCATACTGTATAGTGAATGAACTAGAGCCTAAAAGTAGGTGTTTTTTTTGGTCATGTGAAAGTGACTTTATTGAGCTCCTGCTATGACTCCTGTGTCTGAGAGGTAATAGATAATTCTAAGGTGGTATCACACATTAAAACTTGAGCTTATAGATTATCATAGTGATATGTGCTCTGTCCAGCTGCTGTTGTTCTGATGTTTCAAAGAAGGCACAAGAACCTGAAGTGTGTATTTGTATTATTATTGTAATGAAAGTTATTCTGGCCATGATAATGCATCATGTAAAAAGTGTCTAATTTTACACCATTTTCCTTTATACTATATGTCAGTGCGACATATTCCAAATGTAAACTGAATCTTAAGTTTATTTACACATTTTGTATAGCATCCATTCTCTTTATTATAATATATTTAATGTTAACAGAAAAAAACAACTCATATTTCTCATACTAGACCATATTTTTGGCAGCTTTTGATCACAGTTTTTTTGTTGCTACATCAGTGGTTCTCAAACCTTTTCATGTATGTATTTGGCCGTGGACCCCACCTCAAAATAATATCCAGGGACCCCCAGAAGCAAGGTTTGAGTTACAAATGTTCGCTTTAAAAATACATACATTCAAAGATTTGCACAAAGTTTTCAAGATTTTTCAAAAAATAGCAGATCTACAAGCTCATAGTGCGGCACTCGGTGCCGCACTATGAGCTTGTAGATCTGCTATTTTTGAATAGCCAAAGACATCTTAAAGTGACACAGACGCGTTCCAGCCAGGTCTTCAATGTGTTAAACGGGCCGATAGGCCCCGACGGTGATATCGAACAGCCTGACGTTGTTCAGCGCTCCCTCCTTGTCCAAGAGAAAGTAGAACCTGTGTCCCTTCACCCGGAGCGGGATGAAGGACGGGGACTCGTGTCTGTGGGCGTGGCAGGCCACCTGGGCCAGGGGCACCGTGATGCTCCTGCCCCTGTCCGGGCCCAGAGGGGACTGGGTGGACACCGTCACCATCCGGCCGCCTTTGTGCAGGACCACCCGGCTGACGGACCGCCGGCAGAACAGAGCCCCCAGCCCCACGATCACCCCGCCTATGGTCAGGCAGGCCAGCGTGAAGCCGTAGCGCCACGCGCTGGAGCCCAGGTTCATCTCGAAGCTCCACAGGCCGGCCAGGCCGCTGGTGGCTATCGTCCTCTGCTGCGGTTTAGCGCCAGTGGCGCCGCGGGTGTCGCGGAGGCCCGTGTAGGCGAAGTGGGCCAGGTACGACCAGAACACCAGCTGACCGCCGCAGAAGACGGCCAGGAGGCGGAAGAAGCGCGTGCGGTCGTGACGGAACAGCACCACGTCTTTTAAGACCTGCGTGGAGGAGGTGGGGGAGGAGGTGCACAGCAGGCGCCGGCAGGCCACGTGCGCTGGTTTGAGGGGAGTCGTCTGGAGGAGGGGGGTGGCGAAGGACCTCGTCCCTAGGGAATGGGATGTCATGAATAGGACATTTTAGTTCACAATTGTGAAATGTACAAAATAATGTACAATAATTGCGATTAACGATTTAATTGTGATTTTGGGATTGAACATTGGAACGTATACATTTAAGTTACATTTCTGTTTGCCTTCAAGACTTTATAAACAACAATTGCACAGGACAGATATGATGAATATAACAGATATGCAAAGAAATGACTGACAAGAACTGGTAGCAATGATCCAAATAAATATGTACTATGGCCAAAACAGGCCATGAATTTTATACTTTTAAAAATAGCCTATCAGCAGGCTCACAGCTATAGATAGGCTATTTTCCCAGCAGATTCAAAGGAAACAAAAAGATTATGCAATAAAGAAAATAATAATGAATTGCGATTATGTCAAATAATTTCGATCAGGTATTATGCAACAGTTGTGACAGGCTTACAGATTCCTCTGCAGATCAGTAATGATGTTGACATGATGGACGTGTTGTTTTGGTTTTGAAGGATCTCTGTAGGGATCTTGTGAACAGGTCCTGGAAACCTGATCAGTTTAGATCCAAAAGATCTGGTGTAACAGCCCGCCGCTGTGCACAACAGCCTCTCCATTCCCATTGTGACGTCGGATAATGTTAACAGTATTTCACACACGTGTCTTAACAACAACAACAGGTCTATGATTATTGCGATTTTACATAAACTGGCGTCCTTATTATGTCGTTTCAGCGACACATCTCACGTACAGAGCGCCGCCATGTTGGTTAGTGACGTCACGTGCGCCCGTCTCTGTTGCCAGATATTGCGAGAGAAACAAGCAACTGTGGTCTATGAAAACAAGCCCAAAAGAAACAACTTGGATATGGCTATTTGAAAACAGCTGATCTACAAGCTCACAATGCGTCGCAATGCGACGCGTTGTGAGCTCGCAACTACCTATATTTACATGTAACTTACCAGAAAAACAAGCGCGAGGTCGCTTATAATAATCGGACATGGCAACACTGGTGTGCCCGTGCTCAGGTCTACGGATAGGCTCATGGACCAATGTAGTTACTTATTAGACCAAAACGCTTTTCTCGTGTCTCCCAGTCGCCCTTGTTTTTTATCAGTTGATATTTTGGGCAAAAAAGAAACGATCTTATCCCGCATACTTACAAACTTAGAAAAATGAAATTACTAATATGTTTGGTGCAAAACTTAGTTAATGTAGAAACAACTGCATGCTTTTTATATACATATAAATGCTGAAAGAAGTAAGACTTCAGGGAATAAGTGAAGCACAAAATATAATCTACTATTACAAAGAAAAGGGGAATTAAAATATTATATATATATATATATATATATATATATATATATATATATATATATATATATATATATATATATATATATATATATATATATATATATATACACACACACACACACACACACACACACACACACACACACACACACACACACACACACACACACACCATTCAGAGCCTCAGGAAATGGTATATGCTGAAATATTATTTCTGCTAGTATTCCACAATACCTGACCTACTTAAACAGGCCTTTATAATGATGTACTCACTGTCATCACATTTTAGTCTAGATCTTATTTCTTTGATAGTGAAAAATGTTTTGAGGGCATATAAATTATATATATAATATTTCATTATTGGCGACTTTTTTGGCGATATATTTCTGCATAGTGCCGGAGTCAGGACACTGTAATGACGCTATGCTTGTGTCTATGTGTTTCTGAATAGTGCAGGACACTGTATCGGGTGTGTACTGGCGTGTACTGTTGTTCATTTCTGATGGTGTTTTCTGTGATGTTAGCTATTTTGTAGCTACTCTTGGCCGTATCATACCGCGCTTATTTTACTCTGCATCTGAACTTCAACTCCTGTGCCCCCCCCCCCCCCCCCACACACACACACACACACACACACACACACACACACACACAGACACAGGATCTAAATTGATCTGTGACAAGTTCATGTGTCTCTCTGTCTCCCACTAGCTGCTGAAGAGCGAAGTGCGGCGTCTGGAGAGGAACCAGGAGAGGGAGAAGAGCGTGGCCAACCTGGAGTACCTGAAGAACGTGCTGCTCCAGTTCATCTTCCTGCACTCTGGCAGCGAGCGCCAGGCCCTGCTGCCCGTCATACACACCATGCTACAGCTCAGCCCCGAGGAGAAGAGCAAGCTGGCCGCCATCGCACACGGTGGGATGGCCGTGTGTGTGTGTGTGTGTGTGTGTGTGTGTGTGTGTGTGTGTGTGTGTGTGTGTGTGTGTGTGTGTGTGTGTGTGTGTGTGTGTGTGTGTGTGTGTGTGTGTGTGTGTGTGTGTGTGTGTGTGTGTGTGTGTGTGTGTGTGTGTGTGTGTACTCATGGATTAAAGTTCTTGGTCACCACGACTGACTTCAGTCATTTGGATTCCATTAGAAACCGGCCTGTCTTCTGTGGAAGCATGTCGCGTGCCGACAATAGCCGATCTACAAGCTCGCAACACGTGCCGTGAGCTTATAGATCAGCTATTTTTGGTTATTTAAGATAAAATGAAAAGAGTATTTGAAGTGGTCAAACTGGCAATAGAATACATGTTTAGAAGCATCTTCCGTAAACATGAATGGTCTCGGATATTTCATAAAAGCAAAGGTTTGTGATATATTCAACTGGTTCTCATAGAAATGCATTGTATATAGGATGACGAGATGTCCCACTGAGGCCAGGTTTGGTGAGTCACGCACAAACCTGTGCACACAATAAAGCATGTGTGGTGCTTTTTTGGTGGGTTCGGTGCGTTAGGCTTACAATTAGGAAAAGATTCAGTGTGGGGTTAGGGTTAGATTTTTTTTTAGAGGTTTTAGGTCTAGGGGTTGGAGTGGCCTTGTTTGTTTGTTTATTTGGATCCCCATTAGCTACTACCTTAGCAGCAGCTATTCTTCCTGGGGTCCACACAGAAATAAATTACATTACATTACATAACATGAAAACATTTTACATCACAGTATCAAAAAAATAATAATGTACACTTAAAATACAACCAAAATGGAAAATAGGTTTTTATACTTAGTTGCGCACCGGATCTACAAGCTCACAACACATCGCACCTTGTAGAACTGCATGTAGATCTGCTATTTCCCGGTAATTGTTCAGCGTTCCGATGCCATCCTAAAATGTGTGTGTGTGTGTGTGTGTGTGTGTGTGTGTGTGTGTGTGTGTGTGTGTGTGTGTGTGTGTGTGTGTGTGTGTGTGTGTGTGTGTGTGTGTGTGTGTGTGTGTGTGTGTGTGTGTGTGTGTGTGTGTGTGTGTATTTGGAGATATTTCCCTGGCAATGTGTTCTATATCTGGACCCCCAGTTTGATATGCATTAGGCAGCGGACCTCCATTTGATTTTCTCAGATGTGTTCAGCTCCTGTATTCATGTGGCGCTCTCGTCTTTCTCCAGGTGAGGAGGAGACGTCAGGCTCTCGAGGCTCCGGCTGGTCTTCCTACCTACACAGCTGGTCTGGGATCAGATAGACCCCCGCCGTGTCCACCAAGCAGAGCACACTGGGAACATCATACTGGGAGCTTTAGTGGGCATTCACAATCCGATCAGCTGTTTTTAGTTGATTTGACATTTTCTCCCTAATTTAGTTGTAAATTCTCATTGTGGGAATGCTGAACTTTGGCAATTAGACTGGGACATCGACGTTAGGGACACAATACCAGGGACCATGGAATCTATAATGAAGTAACAGTAAAATAATATGTTACAGTGGATGCATTTACAAATGTGATGACATTCCTATTAGTGCAACTTCCAGTGCAATAACTAGTATTTGGCTCTCTTCGACTATGAAGGGTTAACTTGGAACCTTCCACAACCTGAAACTTTCCTGAAACCGTGAAGTTCTGTGACGTTTTTTTTATTTATTTCTTACGTTGCTTTTTTAACCAGAACCGGTTCAAAGGGGGAAACTAGCTGATCTACAAGCTCACAGTGCATCAAAACATTATATTATCACCGTTTTAGAACAAAAAGTATAAGTTCTGGGTTAGCAGTACCACCACCTCCTGAGCAGTGTTGATTTCGTCGACTAAAACTATGACGAAAAATGTTCGTCGACTATCTTTTTTCACTGACGTAAACTAAATAAAAACTAATCTATGACGACTAGAACTATGACTAAATATGCATATGCAGACATTTTGTCAACAAATAAAAACTAGACTAAAATGTTAGTGGAGAAGAGATCCAGTAGAAGACAAGTCATTTTATGTTTGGTTGCGCTCGGGTGTTGCTCACAACGCACTGCGACGCGTTGTGAGCTTGTAGATCGGCTATTTTCAGCCTGCAGCCAAGTGTAAAATCAGGCATTACGACGCCATCGAGGCACCGCCAAAATACATTTTAGTCGACTAAATCAACTGTAGATTTAGTCGACTATAATCTTAGGATACTTAGTCGACTAAAACTAGACAACAGCTAAAACATTTCAGATGACTAAAATATGACTAAAACTAAATAAATTCTCAGATTCTTATCTGTAAACCCAACCGTAGCGTAATGGAAACAAACCCAGAACCCGTGAACTACGTTTCACTGCACGGTTTTCATAGTTCTTGTAGTGGAAAAGAGCCAATAATAGACGTAATCTCACCAATGAATGTGATTTGTGATGCATCTTTTATCTGACCAGTGTGACTGACAAAAACACCCAAGCTACCATATTACCTTTTGCCATTTCTTTTTTGTACATTTACTTGAAGGCAAAACCTCAATAGCTACTAACAGCCAAGCCATTTCAGCAAGCAGTTTTTCTTTTTGACAGATAGATGGGGACGGGAGCCGGAAGCGTGGGCACCTAAATACGCACGCTACTATCATTATCACACCTAACTTTTACCCTTCAACTTCTTGTTTATGCCCAAGATTACTCACAGGTTTTGTAGCGATTTGCAACAATTGTATAAATATTAGGCCTTAAATTTCAAATGTTGAAGCATGTTCAAATCATGCATACTTTAAGTTACTTAAGGCCATTCTTTATTTATTTTTAATGTTTTTGCAAAAATAGCCAATTTACAATTGAGGTGCCCACTCTTTCTGTATCCGATGGGACAGTTTGGCTACTGAATCATTCCGCTTTCGATCGCATTGTGATTAATGGGAGCAATTTATTTAACATTGTGATCAGTGGGCTCAGTTTAAATCATCTTTTTAAAACCAACAGGTACTTTTAAAACGTGTGGCGCTTCGCTAACAATCTTATCCAAAAGGATGTATATAGTAAGGTGTGAGGCGTTCAGTGCCTTGCACAAGGGCACCTCGATAAAAGGCATTTGACTGTTGACGGACACATTGGCCATATGGGTGTGGGGAGAGAACCGATCACCTTTCTGATGAACTGGAAAGTCTCTCTGACCCATTAGACCACTGTGCCTTTAATATCAGTGGTTGGTTCTCAAAGTTTTTTTTTCATTTATTTTTGTATTTCAAGGGACCCCAGTTAAGGCATGCACGGAACCCCCATAAGTCTGAGAGCGAACAGATGGAACCAAATGGACCCGGGACGGGTCCATTTGGTTCCATCTGTTCGCTATCAGAGTTACAGACTGGTAAGCTTCCATTTGGGTTCCTATATCAATCGTTTTAGCTGGGGACCCCGAATCCCCCTCACTCACGGACCCCTTGGGTCCCTCCTGGACCCCAGTTTGAGAACCACCAACTTGTATTTACGTTCTACTTGACTCCAGAGCGTTTGTAATTCATCGCTTCATGAAGGTCGGGCTAAACGGCGGCGTATAGCGATGGCTGTTGGCTTGTGATTATGGTCACGTGTGTGTTTTTTGTTACATGTCGTCTTCATATTTATAACGATTTTGTTGTCGTATTATTACGCTTAATTCATTTTCTTTACCAAAATCAAATGATTACAAAAGTGTGTACGTTGGAACATGGCGATTGGAAACACTTACACTAAGGATTACATATTGTTTTGTTCTTAGATAGGGCTTTCCTTACCAGTGATGGGTCCTGAAGTAGTATATTTCCATATGTCTAGATATTTAAGCACATGAACATCAGACACAGAATGCCAATGATTACCAAAAAAAAACGATGTTTAAATGAAAATGGTTCTATATTTATGCTTGAAGTCGAGCTAGGAGAGGAAAAAGAAAAGCCATGTACCATTGTCTCATTCCCACATGGCAGCTTTCTGTGGCGGCTTCATAACTGAATGTATTTTTGTTTGAAAGCATCTTATGTTTGTGTTGGTTTGATAGGCCTAATTAATCTGGTCACAAGCTTAGGGACATGATCTATACAAACTGTGTAATAATTACTGATCAATAAATTTAACTGATTTATTTTACAGTTTGGGCTATGGCTGCTTAGTTATGTCATCACTAGTTTCCATTTGCAGCATCTCGAGGTTCAAGACAATATTGGATTTTTGTTTTTCTCCAATCGGCTAAGAATATGCAAGGCGGTTAATTTCTGCTACTATGAGATTATTTATTGTATGTTCAATAATTGTTATTATATAATTTTCATCGTTCACATGCAGCACTGATGTTAGTCCAAAATTGGTGTTCTGTCATATTCAGATACTCCAGAGGTCGCTGTTGTGCTATTTTGCCATAGTTTGTCAAACCCTTTAGTTCCACTGAGAAATATTAATAAATAGGTTTCGCTGTACTACTCATAGAGTTCTACGGAGCACCAGTGATGACACGTAACTTGATTAGCATGACATTCGTGAGGATTTCCCTCCCATACTGGTAACATTATCACATATTTCACACAATGGAAACTAATGAACTTTTTCTAACATGTACTAATTGAATATACAGAACATATCTGGCATCCAATTATCTGACCAAAATGCATTATTGAGTGAGTGACCATCATCCTCTTAATGTTTTGGACTGGTGGCAGTGGTGGAAAGTAACTAAGTACATGTACTCAAGTACAAATTTGAGGATTTTTTACTTTACTGGATTATTTTAAATTTTCAGTACTTAAAGAATTCTATTAATTTCCACTACATCGCAGAGGCAAGTACTTTGTACTCCACTACAATTATTTGAAGACTTTAGTTAGTTACTTTGCAGATTTGTATTATTATTACAAAACATGCATTAACCACTCTTTACCCCTATATACTTTGGCTATTTGAAAATAGCAGATCTTGTGAGCTTGTAGATCTGCTATTTTCAAAAGATTTGTATACATTTGAACACTTGTGAAATAGGACATTCTGCATAATGAGTACTTTTACTTTTCTTTTTTACTTTAAGTACATTTTGATGCCAATATGCTTTTATTCAAGTACATTTTTAATTCCGGAACAGAGTAACAGAGTATTTCTATATTGCAGCATTGATACTTTTACTTAGGAAGTAAAAAAAATGTGAGTAGCCTACTTTTTGCACCACTGGCTGGCGGTCGCCGGATTCGATAGGGCACCAATTCCACTATAACGCGATGGTGCACGCGCCTCCTGTGCTGTGTGAACGTCATAACGCGCGTGTCCGCCAGTCCAGATGTTTTCCTCATCCTCCTCATCCTCCTCGCTGCATTGAAAGGACAAACTTCCTTATAAGGACATCTATGCGACTTAAGCAATAATGACGTAGTTAGTTATCTCATATTTCCCAGGAAGCGTCCTTCATGGATAATATCAGTGAAGCTACAAAAGATTTGATTTGATTTAATTTGAATCTCAGTAACTATTATTACTGCAAAGTTTATGGAAGTTTCTTTAGAGCAGATAGATGATGGGGTTCTCAAAGTGGGTCCAGGGACCAATTAGGGCAGTGGTGTAAAGTAACATTTACACCACCATTTACTCAAGTACTGTACTTAAGTACAATTACTTACTGGAGTATTTCTAATTTGAAGTAGGCCTACTTTTACTTCATCTTATAGACAAATATTGTACTTTCACTCCATGAAAACTTGAGTTGCTATAGTTTCTTTATAGATTTGTATTATTATTATAATTTAAAGCATACATTAACCACTTCAACCCTATACATTTCAACCATTTGAAAAATAAATCAAAAGATTTGAACACATTTGAAAACTTGTGAAACGGGACTCATTCTGCCTACTGCAGAATGTAGGCTACTTTCTACTTTTGGTACTTTAAGTACATACCAATGCTTTTGTACTAATTCCGGACTTTCACTTGTAATAGAGTATTTCTACATTGCAGTATTGATACTTTTACTTAAGTGAAACATTCGAGTACTTTTTCCACCACTGTCTGTACCTCTGAGAGTGTACAAAACTGGACCCGAATGGGTCCATTTGGACACTCAAGAGTTATGAGGGGGTCTTTTAAATCCAAAGGTTTTGAGAACCTCTGCTTTAGAGTGACATAACAATAACAAAGCTCGCCATTACAAAAGTTTAAAAAAAAAAAGAAACCAAAAACGTCGTGTTCCTTCAGCTCTCCGCCATGTTGACTGTTGCTTTTTGGGAGTAAAAGCTCTGAAACAAATCTGCACAACTTCCCCACATTTATTATTACAGTAGAGACACAATAGACGCCCCAGAACCCCTCATTTTATAACTGCGTGCGTAAAGATACAGCAGCAACGGCTTCTAGTATAAAATAAATAAATCCCACAAACAGTAATGTTTAAACATTTTTTTTTAATAATAGTTATTTTTTTGAGAGAGAGACAGTACAGTGTATAACAGACGATACCAAAAAAAACACAAAAAAACAGACACAACGTACATTACAATAATAATATTTTTTTTTAAGACACCAAAAACAAACACATTGCTAGGTTTTACGGACGCTGCCTTTCTAACGCCTTCTAGGGTCTTATCCTCACATCAGTCCATCTGAGAATATGTAAGGAGTCCATATTTCATCATTAAAAAATGTCCAACTTTTCCCTAATGTTTAAATTGAATTAGCTCTGGTCCAGAGCTTATAACTTTCTACTTTCAACTCTCTAACGCTCTGTTACTGTTGTTAGTGGCTGATTTTCCCATGGACTGAAAATTCCACTACTGTGCAGGGTCTACAACTTTAGTAAAAAATATAGAAAACGATTCTGCTACTCATCAAAACAAAGACTGTTTTTTGTTGAAAGACTATCCTCCAGGGTGGGAAGCCTCTCAGCAACCCACCTTCTCTGTATAATATACTTTTTGGGCAGAAAATAAAATATGTCCGCAATATGGAAATTATTTATTTTATTCCACTGCGCCCTCTACAGATATGGTCAATAGTACTCTATATTGACCAAGATCTGTAGAGGGCGCAGTGGAGCGAATAAAATAATTTCCATCTGGCGGAAATATTTTATTTTCTGGCCAAAAGTGTATTATACAGAGAAGGTAGGGTCCTGAGAGGCCTCCCACCTTGGAGAATAGTCTTTCAACAACAAAAGCAGTCTTTGTTTCGGTGAGCAGCGAAATAGTTTCCTTTATGTTTTTAGTAAAGTTGGAGACCTCGCACAGGAGTGGAATTTTCAGTCCATGGGAATAGCACCGCTGCTAACAGAGCGTTAGAGAAAGCTATAAGACCAGAGCTAAACATTTAACATGTTAGACAGGAAAGTTAAAACGGGGCGGGGTCTGGTGTTCTGGTGGTCAGAGAAATGACATTAACTCAGAGAGGGAGAGAGAGAGAGGGAGAGAGAGAGAGAGAGGGAGAGTGAGAGAGGCGAGGCTCTCTCTATCATCGCCATTAGAGTGTCGTTACATTGTAACAGAATTAGAATCCATCTGAATACATAGTAGCCTAAACATCTGTCTGACTTGTTGCAGCTGCTGCTGGTGGACGGACAGACGGACCCTCTGAAGGTGACTGAAGACAGACAGAAGGACAGACAAGATGCTGGGGGTCGCAGAGATGACCAACGGCTCTACTAACGGGTAAGTTAATGTTCTTCTGGTGTTTTTGGATTGATCTGAGCTGAATGGCTCTTTCATATTGGCTGTATGGATGCAGTGGTGGTCTGGTGGAAAGTAACGAAGTACGTTTACTCAAGTAGCCTACTACTTAAGTGCAGCTTCGAGGTATTTTTTTTACTTTACTGGAGTATTTCCAATATCTCCACTACAAAGGAGTACTTTTTTCCACCCCTGGAAAAGAGTTTGAAAAGCAGTTACTTTACACATGCTCGGAAATCTGTGATTCTCAAACGTTTTCATTTCAAGGAAGGACCCCCATAACGGGCAGAGTTACAGACAGACAGACCTGTAAGGGTCCATTTGGTTCTCAAAACGTGAAATAACGTTTACATCCATGAGATTAAGGGGTTCTTGTGATAAAAAATAAAAATATGTTGTAGAATGAACAGTTAGCATGAAGTTCAGGATTCTTATAGGGCAAACTGTCTGTCAGTCTAAACGAAAATAAACTTTTCTACAAACTGATGAGAATCCCATTCATTCTAAATTCTAAATGAAAGATCAAGTAAACATTGAATCATAAGAACATAATTGTATAGACATGGCAGCCCAATCTGAATAGCAGTAGACTAGACATTATAGACCGCTATTACAGATTTATATTCTAGAATATTATAAATTGCAATTGTAGACTTATATACTGTAGTTCATAGACAGCTGCCTAACTCAGTTGTGCTCAAAGTGTGGTCCTTGGCAGGGGGTACCAGGGGGTCCCCAGTAAAATGAGGAATTATTATTTCATCAGCTAGCTGTTATAGCCCAATGAGAGAATGTATGAGAATGACTTTTCAGATCATAGGTTCGTTTCATCTCTCTCCACTGTCCAGTGGCTCTCAAACTACAACTTTCTAATTTCAAGGACCCCAAGTTAGGCCCCGCACGGACCCCCATAACTCTGAGAGTGTACAGATGGAACCAAATGGACCCGTTTACGGGTCCATTTGGTTCCATCTGTATGCTCTCAGAGTTACGGGCTGCTAAGGTTCCATTTGATTCCTATCAATTATTTACCTGGGGAACCCCCTCCCCTCGTGGACCCCTGGGGGTCCCTGGACCCCAGTTTGTAGAACCACTAGTATAAACGTAGAATTCTGTGCTGAATCAAATCTGACAACAAAATATGGGAGTCGAGGCTCATAGAGACTCTTTTGAGTCTCCTACCGGAAACTCTGCCGGCCATCAAATTTTTGCCTTTAGGAATGCGACAAAAACAAAAAAACTCTAATTTTTGGGTGAACTACTCCTTTAAAAAAACAGTGTTCTTGTATAGTGCTGCTTGCTGGTGTCAGTGGGGACAGGAAGTCCTGTCACCTCACTGACCTCCTGCTAAAGGGACCACAAATGGCTGTGTGTCGTGTTATTATAGGAAAACCTCCCTCCTAAAAGGGACCATGGTGTTATGATTGCAGTGCTGTACAGAGCATTGGTTCTCAAAGGTCCGGGGACCCCCAGGGGTCATTGAGGGAGTTCCAGGGGGTCCCCAACTAAATAGCTATAGGAACCAAATTGACCCTTATGGGTCTGTAGGCCTAACTCAGAGTGTACAAATGATCCATTTGTACACTCTAAGAGTTAAATTAACATTGATTTTACAATGTAAATGTGGGTCCCAGAGATAGAAATAGCATTAAATGGGGGTCCGTAGCCTAATGCATGTCAAACTGGGGGTCCTTGAAATTAAAATGGTTGAAAATCACTGCTAGAGCTGTAAAAATCTTCTCTTATGTGGGTCCTTGGCACATCTTTTCAAATGGGGGTCCGCGTGCTAATAAAGTGTTAATTTGGGGGTCCTTGACATGCATGAAAAAGTTTGAGAACCACAGCAGTGGTTCTCAAACTTTTCAGGCCGCGACCCCCCAAAATAATCATATTTGAACTGGGGACCCCTCATTTTGTTTGCCTGGCGTTGTGAGCTTGTAGATCGTCTATTTTCACAATGTTGGCCTCTTTCTTATATTATTTGACAATTTGGCCAATGTTTTGTTGTACAGTTTGTTGGTTACTTTTGATGCAGTATTTGGTCTTTTTCTTTTCTTGAGCTATTAAAAAACCCTAAATTGTCACTTCACTTAGCACCGCTGCTGTAGAGGTGTGTTGTGTTGTTGTAGGAAAATGTGTCGCCTAAAGGCAACAACGTTATTATAGTTGTGAGGCCTCAGGCCTGCCTGCCTGTTATAACGGTGTACTGTATACTGCTGTTTGGCCTGGTTGCTGTGTTTGCACTGCTGTTGTCCTGTGATTCACGTTGTGGCTTGTTGTACTTTGTTACAGTTTGTTTCCGTGGCCAATTATAGGCCGTAGGCCCGTACTGTACTGTACATAGTAGAATTACGTACAGGCTCCATCTACGGCTAATGAATGCTATACCGCTGCTAATGGATAGACATAGAGAACACTGCTGTTTATATTAGTGTGTGTGTGTGGATCAGATATGCAGCCATATGGCAAGTTCATTTTTTTTTATTGATTCAATACTTTATTTGTCAGACATGTAAACAGCGCAGTGGTACAGTAAGAAGACATTGAGGTTAAGAGGATAACACAAAAAAGTCCTGGGGACTTGTTTCCATTGTGGTCCTATGTATTCAATTCATCAACATAGCATGAACAATTAACACAATAACACATGTCAACAAATTCAAACACTATACTGTATGTACAAAAGGGATGGGAAAATTATATTTACCCCCCCCCCCCCTGTGGTCTCCTGATAGATGCTTTTTCAGGCAAATTTAGAAAGAAACCAGTGATTCACATCCTTTAAATGGATGGTGTCAGGGCATTCCACATTACGGTGACAGAGTAGTAGAATGAGAATCTTCCCATGTTTGTTCTAAATTTGTACCAGATCATGGTCACTCCCTCTGGTGTTGTGGCTGTAGGTGTCACTCACTTTGGAGAAGTTGATTGACAGGTATGAGGGTATAGGGCGGCTCTATGCACAGCAGCCATATTGTGAAGACATTCACAGGTGTTACCAATGATACTAATGAAGGCTCTGTTCCATTCTGGTCAAACAGAGTCAGGGTGCTGATATTAGGCATGTTGGCTCACTGGAAACACTCTGCTACACCAGTGGGTCTAAAATGTGTGTCCAGGGACCCTCATGGTTCATTAAGGGGTTTCCAAATGGCCCCTTACGGGTGTGTAACGAGTTATGGGGGTTGTGGAAATTGAAATATCTGAGAACCACTGTGCTACACTAAATGGAACAGAGCCTTCATTAGTATCATTAGTAACACCTGTGAAGGAAGTGATGATATGGCTGCTGTGCATAGGGCCTATAGACGGGTTTCCGAGCGACGTCATCACAGAGCAGAATGCGCAATCTGCGCATGCCTGGGGGTGGAAGGCGCGTTCGAAAATACAGCCCTGAGCGGCAGTGAGCGCACTGGCCAATACAAACTAATAGGCGAGTGTGCTCCGGTGCGTAATTTCCAAACGCACCCATAAGCTTCCCCCCGCAGCTGCGCGGTCATATTCCTCTCAATGTTTACTAACAGGAAACCTGTCTATAGGGCATCGCAGTCCCCGCCCACTTCCTGGTGCCACTGCAAAATACTCAATGCATTTTTCCCATTGACTTTTCCAAAAATATTTATATCAATTCATTTAAGCCTAGAATCAAGCTATCCAGGCTCCTGGTGAATCATGACCATAAAACGTTTGATTCTGTGAAAAAACTTTTTTTGAAAACGGCAGAACAAAGGGTATTTATTAAATATAGTATATCATATAATTAAATATAAAATGTTTAATGGTCATGATTCACCAGGAGCCTGGATAGCTTGATTCTAGGCTTAAATTAATTGATATAAATATTTTTGGAAAAGTCAATGGGAAAAATGCATCGAGTATTTTGCAGTGGAACCCGGAAGTGGCCGCAACTGCGATGCCCTATTGAGGGCACTGTCTCTTTGACTATCTTGACTGTTGATGGACATCAATCCATTGATATTTGCTTAACCCTGTCTTCTACCCTGAGCCATCCCAAACTAGCAAAGTGTGTTGGAATTAGGTGGGTCATGGGCTTAACGCAGAGAAATAGTCGTATCAGTAGCATAAACAATTAACGCAATAATACATGTAATCAACAAATACAAACACTATTATGTACAAAAGAGATGGGAACAACCCACTTACATCCCCTTGTGGTTTCCTGTTAGATGTTTTTTTCCGGGCAATTTTGAAAGAAACTAGTGTTACACATTTTAATGGACATTTCACATTCCACACATTCAGGACATTCCACATTTTGGTGGCAGAGCAGTAGAATGATAATTTTTCCCATGTTTGTTCTACATTTGAGTTGTACCAGATCATGGTCGCTCCCTCTAGTGTCGTGGCTGTTGGTGTCACTCACTTTGGAGACGTAGTTTGACAGCTATGAGGGTGTTGAGGGCGCTGTCCCTTTGACTATCTGGACTGTTGATGGACACCAATCCTTTGATACTTGCTTAACCCTGTCTTCCACCCTGAGCCATCTCAAACTAGCAAAGTTAGTGTGTCGGAATTAGGTGGGTCATGGGCTTAAGGCAGAGAAGTAGTCATATCAGTTTGTTTCATACTGTATCGTGGCGATACTATATTTATCTACGGTCTATGTTGAACTGAATTATTCACACATGTATCTGTGAAGTAATGCCGCCACATCTGATATTGAAATACATTTAAAAATCTGTAAGAGGCTATGTTGAAAGTGGTTACATGTATTATCCTTGACAGTAGTTGTGGTTGTGAATGATCCAGTCTTATGAAGAAAAGAGATGTCTGAACCGATGCCTTCACTGAAAAGTACCCTGCGATTAGGGATGGGGACATTTTTATCGATTTCGATCGCCTTGTCAGTCCTGCTTTTCGATCCAATTCCTTATCGATCCCACTATCAATCCTTTTCTATTACTGGTAGTTGTTGGCAAATTGGTGCTAATCTGGAGCACTCTATCTCTTTCATTTAATTTCAGCAGACAATCAAAGGTAGAGCATGTTATCAAAGGTAGAGCACTCATATGTCCAAAAGTGTTAATTTTCAGGATTCAAATTCAAAAACAGCAAAAGTAGCAGATCTACAATTTCAAAGCGCAACGCTTCATGCTGCGTTTTGAGCTTGTATATCTGCTACTTTTGATCATTGTGTGCAACCAATAGCAACTATATGTTTGTGCCAGTGATATGATTTCAATAACATGACTCTTCATCTCTCGAGACATGACATCACGTCAGGTCCTGCTAGAATCAATAAGAGAATTGATAAGCTAAAACCTAATTGATTTCAGATTCTCAATAACTTCGGAATCAATACCGTGATAGAATCAATTCTCGATCCACATCCCTACCAACGATGGTGATCATCCTGTCCAATTTTTTATATCGTGGTATTGCTAGATTTGCTACTTTTACTCAAGTAAAGAAACACAAACAAATCAGTGTAGTCTTCTACCACTGCTACTGTACCTACCTTGTTAGATAGGTCACCATTCAACCAGAGTACATAGACACCAGTGGCAACGGACACACTCTGAAATAAGAATCCTTTCTGACGCTGTAGTTATTGGCCCTGGAGGGTAATAATAATAACTGTCCCTCTCTGCACATTTGTTTCCTATCATTAAGCTGTGTGTGTGTGTGTGTGTGTGTGTGTGTGTGTGTGTGTGTGTGTGTGTGTGTGTGTGTGTGTGTGTGTGTGTGTGTGTGTGTGTGTGTGTGTGTGTGTGTGTGTGTGTGTGTGTGTGTGTGTGTGTGTGTGTGTGTGTGTGTGTGTGTGTGTGTGTGTGTGTGTGTGTGTGTGTGCGCGCGCGCGTGCATTTGTGTTTATGAGCGTCTCAAAGGTGTGTAGTTTATCAGCACAGATATTACTGGTCCCTATCAGGAGACAAACACACACAGGCGCGCGCACACACACATTTTTATATTATTTCCGTTTACTGATAATTTTGTGCATTGTTCATAACATACTGTGTTTTCACATGTTGCCTACTGTAGTGTTTTATTAGTTTGTGTCTGTATTTCATGGTTATGAAATTAGTTGTGGTTTTACAGTCACATACCAAGGTTTATTGGCCATGAAGATGTTAGCAGCTGTTATAACAAGCAGGACAATTTATGATCATTTTTAATTAAAGTGTGTCCTCAAGACCTCAACCGTCCTAGAACAATACTAGGTCTGGATGTGTTGCCATTCATTCATTCATTCATTCATTCATTCACTTAAGTTCTTTCACTTCCCAAAGAGCTAGAAAGTGTCACTTGGCGAAAATTGCCGAACTACAAGCTCACAACACATTGCATCGTCACAGGTTGTTTTCAGAATCAGAACTCTACAAGCTCACGATGCGTCAAAAACGCGACGCGTTGTGAGCTTGTAGATCTGCTATTTTTGGCTAATGTTCCCACCAGAATATGGACGGACGCTCTATACCATTGGTTCTCAAACCTTTTTCATTTACAGACCTGAAATGGTCCATTTGGAACCCCCTCAAGGAGCCCTGAGGGTCCCTTGACCCCCACTTTGAGAACCACTGTATAAGCATAATTCCTTTTAACAGGTCGTTTATGAAAGTCCTTGCGGTCTTGTTTCCAATGAGAACCTGTGAGCAATTAGGGGTTAAGAGTCTTGCTCAGGGACAAATTTCATTTCATCGACACATATGCTGTCCTGGCCGGGAATCGTACCTGCGGCAACCAGGGCCTCTGGCTCCCCAGACGGGATCACTAACCACTCAGCTATAGCCCCCCACTGTAATCTCGACCCTTGTCACTGCTAACTCCTACAGTTGGCCCTAGGGGGAGCACAGACAACCACGTGGAAAAAAAATAATAAATCTATGAATAACGTTTAGAAATAACCTTAATAACCAATAAAGTTCCCATCAAACAGTCACAACAATAACAATAATCAAATATAAAACCTGAAAGTGGGATTTCAGAGGAAATGAACGGCAGTTAGTTTTACGAGCAGGTACTGTAAAACATAACGACAGCCTGAAATGGCATCAGAGTCTAAACTCACTTGCAAGAACATGTTCCAGGTGAAGGTGAAGACACACTGCTTGCAGCTTTCTGGAAGGATGTGTGTGGGTTGCAGAAAGAATTCAGGCGTCTTTAGTTTCACTCCAATGATCTTCACACAGATTTCTAACAATGAGGTTCAGGCTGTTTCTGTATTTTACTTACTTTATATACCTTATAGGGCAAGGGTTCCCAAACTTTTCAGGCTGCGACTGCGATCGCACTGCAAGGCGTTGTGAGCTTGTAGATCGGCTATTTTCACAGTGTCTGCCTCTGTCTAACTTGGTGTTAAAAAGGTCTTAAGAGTCATGAAATTGTAACTTTAGAAATGTGCAGATATCCTGTATACACTTATATAATACTGTATGTTGATTTGTTGGTTTGTCACATTGTTGAGTGAGAAAACAATGTTGCATTAAGCTTATCAGCTGTAGACCCCCCAAGAGGGTAGAGCGGCGGGAATCTGAGAATCAGAAGGTCCCTGGTTCGATTCCCGGTTCCTCTGGGATTTTTTGTCACTTGGTTAAGTGTCCCTGAGCAAGACACTTAACCACCTAAGCCCTGTATACTTTATTGCACGACAAATAGCGACAATAGCCGTTCTGCAAGCTCACTACGCGGCGCAAGTACACATTTATCAGCTTAAATTTTACAGTGTTCCAGTTCCAATTTTGTCTGCTAATTTCTTTGTTAAATCCCAAGTTCACTTGTTTATCCTGTATCCTGTATGAGTTCTCTCTCCTGATTGGATGGTATCCTGACCTGAAAATGCATTTCTTTAATAAAGAGCTGGAGAGACAGGGAGACTCCTGTTACTGAACACACACTCTATAGCAATGATTACTATCACAATATAGAGCTAGTTAACAACTTATTTTACGTTTTTAAAGTTTTGCATCCTCCACACCTCAACCTGCTTGGTCAGCATATTGTTGTGATGAAGTTTTCCAAACACAGTTGACAGAAAGAATAAATTCTTTCTGTCAACAATTCTCAGTGTTTTTGATGTATTAATGATGTTAGTGTGACTGGTCTAAAGTCATTCAGGTGCATAGATTGGTGTTGTTTTGGACACGTGTCACAGCAGAACATCTCCACATAGTAGGGATTTAGTTATAGTCCAGTGACTACTGTATAAAACTATCTGGTAAAAAAAACATTTCAAAATGGATATGATATAAACTTAGGCAAAGCGTAGAATCCTACAAGAAGGACATAATGTTATATTCAGTCCTATAAATGAAGATTTGTTGTTGTTTTGGTTGGGTTGTTAGGGTGTTTCAGAATTTCAGCTTTAAAGACTAGACATTTATACACACACACACACACACACACACACACACACACACACACACACACACACACACACACACACACACACACACACACACACACACACACGGCAATTAGATATGCATGCCTGTGTGTTTCCAGTTCGTTAAAGGGAAGACAGTGAAGGAGAGCGAGTTCAGATGTCAGAGACAGATGGGGGGGGGGGGGGAGAGAGAGAGAGAGAGAGAGAGGGCATTGAGCAGGAATGGATGTAAGGCTGAGTGAATGTTTGACCTCTGTGTTGACCCCACCAGCCTCCTTGTGATGTCTGGGATGTGGGTCACACTCTGAGAGCTCCTTGGGGATTATGTGCCTTGCTCAAAGGAGTTCAGACAGACAGACAGACAGACAGACAGACAGACAGACACTTGAACCCAGGTCTTGTGGTTGGAGGCTGCATTCTGCAGTGAGTCACACAATCCAATGCAATTCACTCTCTTGTCTAGTGGTCTATTCAGCCCCACTCTGAGTCTGAATGGAACAATGGAATATGTGTGTGTGTGTGTGTGTGTGTGTGTGTGTGTGTGCGTGTGCGTGTGTGTGTGTGTGTGTGTGCGTGCATGCATGCGTGCGTTGTATTTACATTATGGAAGGAAATGACGTACACAGTGGTCGTTGTTAATAGATGACCAGACAGAAATGGAGTGATGGAAACAGACAGAGCTACAGTACTAGTAACATACATGTAGGTTACAGTGCAACAGAACAATCAGCTGATCGCTGAACGATCAGGTATTGATCGATGAAGCACTTTCGTTATGTTCTTTACATAGGAAGAGAGTAAAGAGACAGAGAACCGTATGGTAGACAAGTACTGCACAATTTTGAGATACTTTTACTTTACTGGAGTATTTCTAATTGTCTATACTTTTACTTCTACTCCACTACATCTCAGAGCCAAGTATTGTACTTTTACTCCACTACAATTCTTTGAAAACTTTAGTTACTTTGCAGATGTCATAATTTACATTATAAAACATACATTAACCACTTTAGCCCTATTCTATACATAGGCTATTTGAAAATAGCCGATCTACAAGCTCACAACGCGTCGCATCGCGACGCGTTGTGAGCTTGTAGATAATGCTATTTTCAAACATTTCAGTACTTTTACTTTTGTACTTTAAGTACATTGTGATACCAATACTTTTGTAATTTTTTACTCAAGTACATTTTGAATTCTGGACTTTTACTTGTAACAGAGTACTTTTGCATTGCTGTATTGATACTTTTACTTAAGTAAAACATTTGAGTACTTTTTCCACCAGTGGTAGACAGGAGGAAACACATGCAGCACATACATGGCTTTGACAGGAATGGTCGTTGCAACTACATGGGACACACCATGTGTGCCATGTGACCAGGAAATGGCAGAATTAACCACTTAAACCCTATGCGAGTCCCTCAGGGCTCATTACTGGAGTATTTTCTGTTTTCTCTCTACATTAAATGTCTTTGCTGAAAATAGCTGTGCTATTTTCTGACAGAGAGACATACAGAGAGACAGACAGATAAACAGACAGATGAACAGACACAGCAGAAACACAGAGGATGTTCCCACAACCCAACGTTAACCACTCAAACCCTACATACTTCATTGACTGGGGTCCTCCAGGGATCTACACTTGCCCCCCCCCCCCCCCCCCCCCAAGTTAGAATAGGGAGATGAGGTTTCTGCCCGAAAGCAACAATATTCTCTAGTAGGCCTCAGTCGGGCTACGCAGGGCTGACCCCAGACAGACAGTGTGTGTAGAGAAAACCGGATGTCCATCTGTCTTCAGAGAGTCCTGTCCCTTCTCCTCCCTGTCCAGGAATGTCTGCACGCACGCACGCACGCACGCACGCACGCACACACGCACGTGCGTGCGTGTGCGTGTGTGTGTGTGTGTGCTTATGTGCATGTAAACCATCTCCTAACTGCCCATTACCCTCGGTGTGTGGCTGAATGCTCCTGTGTCACATGGGAGTTAATTTCATTCCAGGGCTCCTCGGCACGGCAGAGTAGATTGTACTGCAGCCTGAGTGACGGCGAGTCGTGGGTTCTATTCCCGAGCCCGACGGGCTTTGCTGCAACTCACTCCCTGTCTCTCTCTCCCTGTTTCCTGTCTCTCTCTACTGTACTATCTGAATAAAGGCAGAACAGTCCCCAAAAATATATATTAAAAGAGAAATGTACCACTGCATGTTGAAACACACGTCTTATAAGGAGCTGAGGATTCCAGAACTCCACCACAAGTCACGGCCGTGTTCAAAACTCTGTTGACACAACTAGAGCTTACAGCCAATGTCCTAGATGTAACCCCCCCCCACACACACACACGCAAGCAAGTGCACACACACACACACACACACACACACACACACACACACACACACACACACACACACACACACTCTCCCTGGATGCCCCCTCTCCCTACACGTCTCTGGATGTGTCCTTGTTTGGAAAAGGCTTGAAGAAGGTGTGTGTCTTCAAACATCAACAAAATGTCAAAGCTACTGTACACAGTAAAGTCCCAGTGTTAATTTAACTCAGAAGAGCGTAGTGTGTACACAATATGGAACCAAATGGACACGTAAGGGTCCATATGGTTCCATGTGTATACACCCCCGTATACAGTGCACGCTTCAGAGTTACATTTACACTAATGGTTGTAAGTGTGTATATTTTCCCTGTCTAGTTTAAAGCTTGTATAATGTCATTGTGTCTGACATTTCTGTCCGCCATTGTAAACATGTTGAGTTGATGATGATATCATACACATCCAATCCATATTTCTCCACCATGTCTTCACTGTTGTTGTTTTTAATGTTCTTCAAGACATTTATGTCTTCATTTGTGTTAATAATGTCATGCGTTATGAACCTTTAATAAAAGGATAGAGGGCTTTGTAGTTGTTGTAAAAACATTGTCTAATGTGGCAAAATTGTCCAGTCCTATTTACTATCAGCCTTTTTCTGTAAATGATTCATAAAGTCGGGATTGCCTAAATCCTTCAGTTAATCTTTGTATTGCATCATGGTTAGCAGCACATTATAAACTGATATTATTGACATAAACACCCTTGACTTTTTCTTTAAGAGAGCAAATTAAATAAATGTAGGGGAGACAGAGTGGTGGTCTATATACTGGTCTATATACTGTACATCTGTCAAGTTATATATTTTTAGATCACCAATAACTCTGCTTTAACAATACAAATGTACAGCATTTTGCCAAGTCAATATTGAGAAGAGAGAAAGATGTATTCTTTTAGAAAGTAATCCGTTTCCCTCTGGTGGACGTATTCTGTTATGGCAGGGAGCTGCTCAACCCTGTATAGTGTGAAAACAAAGGCATATTTCACATAACTGCTTGTTTTCCTTCTGTGGGTTTAGCTGAGGAGCTGAGTCTCCTCACACTTAAAGCTAAATATGGCTCTGCAGTCTGGAGATAAGACCTCAACCACAGTATTGGTGTGCAGAGTAAAAAAAGTACAATGTTTGCCTCTGAGGTGGAGTGGAGTAGAATTATACATGATAGAAAAATGGAAATACTATCTCAAGATTGTACTTAACACATTAAGACCTGGAACTGTGCCATTTTTAGATTTGAGCTAAAAAGCATTATTTTACACTTTGGGCTATTCAAAAATAGCAGATATACACGCTCATAGCGCGGCACTGAGTGCCGCGCTGCGAGCTTGTAGATCTGCTATTTTTGAAAACTCGTGAAAATGTGTGCAAATCTTTGAATATATATATTTTTAAACCGAACATTTTTAACTCAAATCGTTGCTTCTGGGGGGTCCCTGGAACAAAATATGTTGATGGGGGTCCGCGGTCCTTGACATGAAAAAGATTGAGCACCACTGATATAGAAACATACGTTTTTCAGAATACTGTTGAGATTTAGGAGACATGTAGAATCGGCTTCAGGTCTCAATGGGTTAAGTACAGTATCTGTACTTGTGGACAGTAGTAAAGTACATGTACATTTAGTAGTGTACTCTCAAGTACATTTCTGTTTTGTATTTGTACTCTGGGATACTTGGGATCACACCAATATGTTTCAAAGACAAATATTGTACTTTTGACTCCACAACATTTCTAGGAATCAATCACTTAAGCCCTATTTCAAATGTTGTAGAAAATAAACAGACCTACAAGCTCACAAACGCGTGAGCGTGATGCGACATGAGCGTTGTGTGAGTGTTGTGAGATTTCACTAGTTTGGGTCCCAGGGAGACACAGAATTCCTCTTTCGGGTGGTTTGGGAACCTCTGTGTTAGAACAGTGTTGTTGCTGTAGGTTTCCTGTAGGTTTCTCTGCCCTGAGGAGATGAACAGAACTCTGTTTGACCGTTAAGGAGGAAGTACCAACCCACAGGATGTACAAAGACCCGCCTCTCTCCTCTGTGCGCCCCCCTCCCCTCTCCCTGGGAATTGTGTGTGTGTGTGTGTGTGCGTGCGTGTGCGTGCGTGCGTGCGTGCGTGCGTGCGTGCGTGCGTGCGTGCGTGCTTGTGCGTGCAAGCACGAGCGTGCACGCACAAAAGCATGCGTGCGTGCGTGCGTGCGTGCGTGCGTACACATACATGCATTGTGATATATTTTACTCTCATCTTGGCAATAATAAGGGCTTATGGGGAAGGGAAATGGAAACTGGTGTTGAATTTGGCTCAGTGTGTTGTAGAGGCAGACTGATAAACAACAGTATCGGTTTGGCCCAACATCGGCATCGGTATTTTAACCACCTGCAGTCTCTAATTTGGCCATGTCCTTAGGCAAAATATTTAAAAAGGTTTAAAAAATTGTTGATCGCGTTTCGATGAATTGTGAGCTTGTAGATCGTCTATTTTTGAATAATTTTTAATAGGGCTCGAAGTGTTTAAACAGTTATTTACGATTCTTTTTCTAGAGTACATTTTTTTTCTTCTATAGTTCGGCCCGCTACGCGGCCCTCACAGCTTTATGAGGTGTATCACATCAGTTTCCGAACGCACCCCATAGTGAACATACACGTATGCTTATGTCTGGGGTGGTTGTCCGCCCGGTGCCCGCCAACTCATTTGGTTTTTAAAAGTTACATTTTCACAGATCTTCAGAACTTTCATCAAATATCTCATTTTTCAATTAGATTACAAAACAATGCACTTTTTGACAACATATTGGTTCAGCATTTGCATCGTACCCCAAAAATGTGCCACGGGTCAATCTCTAGTCAGTGTGTCGAGGAGAGTCAGTCCTCCGTACTATTCCTGTAGATAAAATCAGATAATAACACACAGTATAGTCTAGTGTGTTTTCTTTACAGTGCACTGAGGTGTTATGGTCAGTCTGTGGCTGTCTGCTGCAGACCCACATGTGGCCAAACTTAGACTTTAAGGGCACTGACAGCTTCCATACATCTCGTCCAAAAACGCACGCACGCACGCACACGTGTTTGTATTATTATACTTCTGAGGACATCACTTTTAGGACAACGGTTTTATGAATGCCATTTTTAAATGTTTACGCCATGTTTAAGTCATTATGCCAATTGATTCCTCCCTCCCCTGCCAGTGAGGAGCCCCCACCAGGAGGACGTAGTAGAGCCTCCGTCCTACTCCTCCCGCCCAACACTCCCCGGCATTTTTTATGCTAATCCTAAAGCTGCATATAGCCGATCTACAAGCTCACAACGCATTGCAGCGTGACGCGTTGAGAGCTTGTAGATCTGCTATTTTCAAACCTCAAGTATAGATCAGGCAAAGCTCTAACCCTAACCTCTAAATGCCTATTCCTATTCCTAACCACGACCTGAATATTTTCCTAATTCTAAACCTAATTCAAAGAATTAATTTTAATCATAAAAACAACCATTTCTCTTGTTAGGACCATAAAAAAATCCTCACATTGTCTATTTCTCAAATTCTACTATACTTGTGGGGACATTTGGCCCTCACAAGAATATTAATAAGTACACACGCACACGCACACGCACACACACACACACACACACACACACACACACACACACACACACACACACACACACACACACACACACACACTCCCATACACACACTCCCATCTCAATTAAACTTCCTCTGCCTCCCTCCAACTCATCCCACCTCCCCAATCCTCCTCACATCCTGGTGTAATGTAACAAATGTAAAAGAATATCTACAAAACAAGTCGTAATGCAAAGTTGTGAGCTTGTAGATCTGCTATTTTCAAAAAGACTTTGACACATTTTGAAAACATTTGTGAAATGGGTCATTCTGCATAATGCATACTGTAAGTGTCTTTTGATGACAAGACTTTTGTACTTTTAATACAGGACTTGTAACAATGTATTTCTACATTGTGTTTTGTTACAATGTACAATTTAGGCATTTAGCAGATGCTTTTATTCCAGAGCGATTTACAGTAAGCAGTTACTTTTACTTACATTTGAAAAAAAAAAACTCGGAGTACTTCTTCCACCTCCCTTGTCCTAACCTCTCTTAACCTGATGACAGCCTGGGTGTCAACACACACACACACACACACACACACACACACACACACACACACACACACACACACACACACACACACACACACACACACACACACACACACACACACACATTCACACATGGGTGAGTGGACAAACATTCACACTAACACACATGCAATCTATCTCTCACACACACACACACGCACGCACGCACGCACGCACACACACACACACACACACACACACACACACACACACACACACACACACACACACACACACACACACACACACACACACACACACACACACACACACACACACACACACACACGCACACGCACAGCTGGCACATGCCACACTCACAGGAAGTGATGTGGCCACATTGTCACACAGAGATAGTAGTAGTAGTTGTCTTTGCAGTGACAGCAGAGGGACAGAGTTCATCTCACTCTCTGGTAAGATTATTATATTTACTTTTTTACATTTATTACATTGTTACATTGTTACATTTACATTGTGCACTAGTACCTACTGTATGGAGGTTTCAGTGGTTTGTGGATTCAATGTGACGACCCTTTCCTTCTCAAAGAGCAGATGACTTTTACGACTTTCTAAGTCATTTGCGAAAACTCTTAGCTGTTACAAAACCCTCAGGGTTCCTTGAGGGGGTTCCAAATGGACCCTTACAGGTCTGTAACTCTGAGAGTGTACAAATGGAACCAAATGGACCCTCACGGGTCCATTTGGTTCCATTCGTACACTCTCAGAGTTATGGGAGTCCTTGAAATTAAGAATTTTGAGAACCACTCAACTCATTTGTGAACAAACCGTTGCATCGCTGTTGGTTGTTACGAAGCAGTTAGCTTCATTTAATGACTGAAAGTTGGGGGGGCGGGGGGGGCTCGGTCAAGTAATGTGTGTCTATATAGACGAATCCACAGAGCGCTGCCTGTAGCTGCGGTGTCGCGGTGCGGAGCGGCACCCGTTTGACACCGCAGTCATGATTGCCGCTCTGTGGACTCGTCTATAGGCTACTCAACTCTATTTTTAGGCAAGTGGAGTCAATATACAGTCGCTTCCTAGTTTTAAACGGTTGGCTTCCTCTCGGATGTTAGTAGAATCAGAATGTCCTTTTAGCTGCACAGCAAACAGTGACAATGACATCAGTTTAGCCTGTTTACATTTCAAAGTCTTGTAAAAAGTTGTAGAGAGACTGCACCTTTGATAAAAAAAAAGAGCGTTTTTTGTTTGTTTTATTAAGTCTGCAACTGCAGAGTTGATGTAGTACCTGTATTGGCCACAGAGTGGCAGTGTCAACGTAGAAATAGAGACCCTGGTTGGAGTTGACATTTTGATCTTGATATTGCATGACCTTATCTGTACAGTTTTATGTGGAACTTGGAAGTATGCGTTTCAGAACATGCATACAACATGCCTTTGTGCTTCCGTGCATACACACGCACACTCCACACACACACATTATGCTATTATTATACACACAAATGGCTATTTTTATAAATGCCATGTACAATTTACAATTACAATTTAGCAGACGCCCTTTATCCAGAGCGACTTACAGTAAGCATAAATGCAGAGAGACAGTGTAGTGCCTCAGTAAACTATAGGATCATAGGTAAACCAATAACCTATAGCATCCGTCTAAACACAGGGGTTTTCAACTGATTGTGAACCAGGGACCACCACCCTGACTGTGAATCAACCTGGGGACCATTGCTGTGTTGGGTGGTGATATAAGATTAGTTAAAGGTGGGTTGGGGTGGCCCTTGAATTGCTTGCAATATGCTAGTTGGCTCAGAGCAAAAACAAGAATGACCTAAGTCATAATAAAGCCGCATGGGGCAGGCTTTTTTGGCCCCAATCTTTTCATAGACCTGATTACTTGTTTTTTGGATTGCTTGTTTCTCTCGCCAAACCTGGCAACATTTAGCGTCGCAAATGAACGCTCTAATGTTTTTTATATAAGTGGTGGCAACATTTTGTGACACCACACGGGTCTTCCCAACAATAGCTAAGATTGAAGTCAGTGTGAACATGGGCAAATAATAACTTAATAGCCAAACTAGGTCTAATGAAGCACGCTAGCATTTAGGCTAACCATCCTGGCTGAAGCTGTCTCCCTTTCTCTCTCTCTCTGCTGTGTAACTCCGTGCGTTGCCTTCTTGTGATTTCTGTTCGTCCATGCTGGCCCCTAATATGGTGTGCTTCCGGGTGGTTCAACCTAACTTAACAATGAGGATCGTTCTGATTGGATCCCTTCCCAACTAGTCCCTCAAAAAGAGTAATTCTGATTGGATCTCTTCTCCATTCGTCCCGCCCTAACATTTTCGTCTCGTCTAATTCGTTGACTAACGTGTCCATTACATTTTCGCCTCCCCATTGGCTTAAAAGGGGAGCTTAAACGGGGGGAAGTG
>NC_139954.1:6819159-6851659 GCF_963454915.1 Gymnoscopelus microlampas | reverse complement strand
CCTCCTTCGACTCTGGGGCGTCTGTATCGCGGCCGCCATATTAGAGGGGGCACGCTTCCTGACTACTGGCCAATCACAGCGCGTCTTTTCCGAGACTTGGCAGAAGCTAGTTGTATAAAAATACAACGGAATATTTGTATAGAACTAGATTCTGACAAGTCCCAGAAAAGACACGCTGTGATTGGCCAGGAGTCAGGAAGCGTGCCCCCTCTAATATGGCGGCCGCGATACAGGTCACTCCAATGAACTGCAGCGGCCAATGAGGTATAGGTTTCTATATCTATGGCTGCTGCTTTCCTAAAGATCCTCAATAGAGAAGATACTTTGTTCATTACAATCCTCGCCAGTGGTATGAAATGGTGATCTCACAATCGTCCCGTGATCTTTGTTGCCAGATCTTGCGAGAGTGTGTAAAGTAAAATTCCTCCTGATTTGTCTGTCTGAAAAAAAGGCCATTTTAGTATCAGAATATCGGGAAGATTGTTTGGCTTGAATTGGTCCAGTATTTACTTCAGTGACCATGGGGTGAAAGGAAAGGGATCGGTCACAATCTGTGTTCACGTTCACTTCTCCCATTGGAATGAATAGACTTCAAGACCTACTTCTGGTCTCCTAGAGGGGCGGGCACCCATGTGACACACACACAGGAAATGAATTGAACTTGCACCGTCTCGGTTTCATCCACCGTCTCTTACTCAGGGCTCATACCTTCTGATTCACTTTGATTTCCTTTGGATTATACTTTGGATTTCCCCAGCCTACCAGATTAATACCACCACTGTTATGAACTGAACCAATCCAGTGGGAGGGTTGTCCTGACTGGCCAAGACAGCATGGAAGTTATGGAGTTATTTTTGAAATAAATGTGCAATTTTTTGCCTATAATGACATGCCCGAAATAGGGACGGCAGGTTGAATGTTAAAGTATGGCCATAGTCCTTTACTTGAGGGAACTTCTACAGTAAGTTATTAACTTTTATTGTGCATGTTGGATGCTGCTGCTACCAGAATTTGCCTTTTGGGGTAATAAAGACTAACTTGAATTGGCTCGCATTAAAAGTAGGCCTGTTGCGATGTCATAATGTTAATGAATCATATAAGTCTCACTAGTGTATGTAAAGCAAAAGATTTTATACATTTTGAAAACTTGTGAAGTGGGACATTCTGCATAATGAGTACTTTTACTTTTGGTACTTTCAGTATATTTTATGTCAATACTTTTGTACTACTCTTCAAGTAAACTTTGAATACCAGACTTTTACTTAAAAATGTATACATGGTGGTATTGATATTTTTTACTTTTTTAGTAAGACATTTGAGTACATTTTCCACCACTGACTATCACAGTATGTAAATGAGTTCACCTTGAGTTTTGGACATTTTTGAGAGTTTAGCATTTTTATTTTCATTTTTATTTCATTTTTTATTATTCTTGAAAAAAGAAAAAAAAGAGAAACTGTAGGAAAGTGAAGAAAATGATATATTTACTCACAACCCATAAAAGGGGGTGCGAGTCATGAGCGTATGTTTTGTAAACAGTGTCATAGAGCCTCGTAGAATGAACAATAACATTGTTCCTCTGTGTTTAGTGCTGGTTTATCTAGATAAGGAGGAAATTTGTAATTACAGTTTCTTATAATGAAATGTTTAGTATTTTTGACGGATAGCAGAGAGAAAGCAGGAACAGCTAGAGGGGCTTTTCTTTTACTGTGGTCAGACATGCTATTCTGCTTTCATTGTCATGTTTTATGTGTCTTCTAAACCATCCAAAACACAGTGCCATGTCACAATGCACTATTATAGAGATCAGAAAGGGAAGTCTGCACTCAGCGCAGATTTCCCATTTTTGATCTTTTGGATTGAAGTCAACGCCCCGAGAAGTAACATTTCAACATGGTATTAATACAGTACCCACACGCACGCACACACACACACACACACACACACACACACACACACACACACACACACACACGCACACGCACACGCACACGCACACGCACACACACACACACACACTCATATTTTACGTTTTAATATTGCAATTGCAGAACTATTACGGTCTCTTTTACACACTATGTGTGTGTATCTGTATATATTCACATATAAGTGCTTGTCCAGCCAAAAAGCAGTATGCTAGAGGTCAACAGTGCCCGGTATGTAGAATGTGCTGTGAGGCTGTGAGGTTGAGAAATCGCATCCTCTGTTAACATCACTGTGTGTGTGTGTGTGTTTGGTTTCAAGAGGAAACAGGCTTCATCCCCGGAGAATAGCTCTCCTATTCCATCTGTCAGCACTTTCTCTGCTACGTGCTGCTCTCTATGACCTGTGCACTCCTTACAGTTGCTAATCTAGGAACTCAGGCTGTAGATTTTGTTCCTTTTGGTTTGGAAAAGAAGTTTAGGTCCTTGCTGAGTTATGTGGCCCATAGGGCATGATATCTCCTGTTTCTGTCGCACGTGGCAACTTCATATACAAGTACACCCCCTGGACATGACACGAGTGTGTCACAGGGTCTTGCCTCCAATTCAACCTCTGCCAAGTAGGAAGGCGTCGGGTCCCATTTTTATAGTCTTTGGTATGACCCAACCAGGGAATCGAACCCCCGACGTCTCAATCTCAGGGCGGACACTCTAACCACAAGGCCACCGAGCATGCTTCAAGCTCACTGATGGTTCTGCTGGTTTTGGAAAAAGCGCTTTAATAGCTAAATACCTTAAATATTCACTCTGGCACTCTCATTGCTTTACCCATCAACCCATTGATTTATAATACGATCCTTGTGTGGATACGGGAATATTTGTCATCAACCACTTTAAACCCTTTTTACGTGGATGACCCGAGTCCCCCAGAGGTCTGTACTGCCCCCCCCCACCCCCCTCCAGTTTTCTCTACACTGTCAAAAATACCCATTCTACACACTCTCTTGACGTGTTGTGAGCTTGTAGATCTGCTATTTTCATTAGTTTCCTGGGGAGACGTCACATTTGTCTTTTGGATCTCGAGCCAAAACCTTTGGGAACCACTGGTCTATAGTTGCGTGTTAGTGATCTGAGAATTGAAGTTGATTCTGTTTTGATTTGTTCTGGGTGGTGATGTCATCCGCTCAAACGGTATCATGGTGAGCTCACTGCACGATTTGTCTCTGTTGTTGAACCTGGAACGATTTGATATGTGAGAGGACAGGATGTCACATTGTGCAAGGATATATCCAAGCTGACGATGGTTCTTGTGAAACTAGCTAGTTCAGCTCGTTTACAAAAGGGATTTTTATTTTATTTTATGCATGTTTTAGAAGCTTTAGAAGTGACAGTTTTGTCTGTAGTCGACTATTGAATCATATTTAACATTCAGTACTTTATCACCATTTCTTGGCTTGGCATGAACTGAGGAGACAAAAGAAAACAATACAATTACACAATAGCATAACAAAATATATACTTAAAACGCTGTCAAATGGAAAGTCTACAGCTTTGTATCATTGAACTGTTGTCTTTTCCTGAAAGACAGCCTTTCATGGCCTGAAGTGCTAACTAAAAGATGCTGTCCATGTAGTAGTTTGTCAGTAGATTTCCTTTCAAACACACATGGTCATGGTCAAGACAGTTAACACATTAGAAACGCGTCAAACTCCATGAGCTTTACAGTCGACTTCAGAGACGTTGCACAACTTCACACGGAAAACGGGTGCGTTTCAGCTGAAGTGAACGTAGAATGGCGTCATGTCAGGGCATGTTTATGGAGGGAGTCTTTCACCGTTCAAGTTGGTTTTAATAGGACATTGGTGGTGGTGCTCCTGCTGTTGTTGAGGTTGGAATAGTTTTCAATCATAATAATGTTTGCTGTTTCTGCTCAGCGTTCTCCGTTCTGCCCAGCGTGATGCCGAGGAACTGACAGGACAGAGAGGAAAGCCACGGGCGTTCCGCTCTGAACCCCGGAATAATGACTCATGTTTCAAGCTCATGACTCTGGTGTTTTTGCTTATAGACTACGCAAGGGATAATCAATGGGGAGTAGGTCATTTTTGAGAAATAATCTGTATATGGCCTGTACTGGATTACTGGTGTTTTGACAGATATTTTGTCAAAAAGTGCAAATCTTTCTAATTAATTTGAAAAACTATTTTTTTAAATGATATAAAATACACATAAATCAAATACATTTCTTCAACAACAAAAAAATGCTGATCTACAAGCTCACGTGTCACAATTTAATGCGTTTTGAGCTTGTAGATCTGCTATTTTTATTTTTTATTTAGAAATATTTTGACAACTTTTTGAAAGAGTGAAAACATGTTCATCTTCGGTGACATGCCCAACATAGGGACGCCAGGTTCAAAGTGGTTAAACATCGGGACAAATAATAGTCGATCTAACCAATCTATCGGTCGGGCTTCTAAATGTTACTCTCTTTGTGAAATCCCTCCACCAATATGCATGTACATACTAAACAACATGCATCTCACCCTGTCTAAAATTATCTTTGTCTCTGCATCCCGAGGAGCGCAAAGTGTCTGCGGAAGCCTGCCTATCCTGTCTTGTGTGTGCAGACCCTCATATAGACATCCTACTGGTTCAGAACACACAACACCCGCTCTTATCAACCCACAACACACTGACTGACTGACTGACTGGCTGACTGGCTGGCAGGCAGGCAAGCAGGCAGGCAGACAGACAGAATTTCAACCGCAGATAGCTCTGACTGGAAAAGAGCTGTTTAACTCCCACTCTGCTGTGCCTTGTCTGAGAAGAGGCTGACATTTAGACAGAGAGAGAGAGAGAGAGAGAGAGAGAGAGAGATTCAGACACAGAGAGAGACAAAGTTGCAATGTAACACAGCTCCGTTTACACATTTAATTGTACATACATTATGTATTGATTGTGAGAGAGAGAGAGATGGGGGGAGGGGTGGGTGGCAGTGCAGAGACAAAAGGCTAAGAGGCAGAGAGACAGCACTGTCTCAGTGTCTCTTTCTTTTATCCATGTGTTTCTCTCTGTCTCACAAGTCTCTCTCTGTCCTTATCTTTGTGAGAGACAGTCCTCTCTCTCTCTCTCTCTGTACCTACTGTAGCATTAGACTAGGACGGGGGTGGGGCGTAGCGAGCAGCTGATAGGTGTGTTGGCTGTGAGCCACACCTCTCTCTCTCTGTGTGTGTGTGTGTGTGTGTGTGTGTGTGTGTGTGTGTGTGTGTGTGTGTGTGTGTGTGTGTGTGTGTGTGTGTGTGTGTGTGTGTGTGTGTGTGTGTGTGTGTGTGTGTGTGTGTGTGTGTGTGTGTCCCTCCTGTGGGTGTGTGCCCTGGAGGTGTGTCAGCCAATCTAGCAGATAGTGAGAGAGAGAGAGAGAGAGAGAAAGAAAGAGAGAGAGAGAGGCAGTGTAGAATGCAGCCAACACTACACTTCCAGCACACAGACAGACAGACAGACAGACAGACAGGGGGTTGATCTGTAGAGCGGTGTCCAGGTAGGAGCTGCTTGCTGTGGGGCTCGTATAGGGACCGGTGCCTCCCTGGGAAAACGTCCGCAGTGGTTCTTCACTCAGTCACCACTTCTTCATTCAGGACACACACACACACACACACACACACACACACACACACACACACACGCACACGGGCGTGTGCGCGCACACTTTCTGAGGATTACTTTGGAACTACATTCTTCTTCTTTTTTTTTCCTCTTCTTCCCCCATCCGAGAGAGGAGGGAGGGAAGGAAGTAAGAAAGGAAAGGAAAGGGAGCAGAGGAAGGAAGGGTGGGACAGAGAGAGAGGAGAGATGAATTCTCTCAGGCTGAAGGAGCTGTCTAACTCAGACCTGTACCGGCGTAGACAGGAGAGACCGGACAGCTATGGCAGCGTGGCTAGAGACAGCCTGGGGTAAGAGCAACAATCTGTGGCTGGATTTTATGTTTTATTCTCCTGTATGTTCATGACTTTGCTTTTATGACCTATGACTCATTGCTTATATGACGCACCTTACTGTTTATTGTTTGTATTTGTATGTTGCTGTTTGGAGCGGGTTGCTACCAAACACAGTTTCTGTGTATGTTTAACGCAATGACAACAAACATAATCTATCGATCTAAAGATGCCTCACTTTCACTAGTTCTCTAGGCGGAAATGGCAGATCTATAAGCTCACGGCGCGTGAGCTACTAGATCGTGTTAGATCTGCTACTTTCGATTTGGTGTAGAGAGGGGGAAATGGAGGGGACCTAGTACAGAGCCCTGGGGGATGCTGGTCAACTTCTAAGTGGGCTTTAATGGTTTTGATGTCTTGCTCAAGGGCACTCTCTGACCGCACATCTGTGGCTGTAGGGGATTTAACCCTCACTTCTCCTCTCTCTCTCTCTCTTTCTCCTTTCTGTCTGTGTACTCTCTCAGTTCAATTACATTTTCAATTCAAAGGAGATTTATTGGCGTGAGAAAACATACGTTTACATTGTCAAAGCAAGTGTCAAATAAGAAAAACAAAACATGACACACAGGGAATAAAGAAGTGTGTTGGAAAAACTAGATTACACTTGCTCTTATAAATAGTTATATATAAACTTGTAGACAAGGGGAGCTTGGTGTAACGCTTTTGAAACAAATAGCAACATCTTTTCAACAGTATTTAAAATGATACACAAATGGCAGCAGTTTTGTCAAATGTATGTGAAGGTAGTTGCTCTGTTCATATGTAAAGTAGTCGTATGTCTGAGGTCAACTGGGTGCAGGAATACACACATGACCTCTCTCCTGTGTTTGTCCTTTATTTCTCACTCTCTCTTCAATTCAGTTCAGTTCATCTCTCTCTCTCTCTCTCTCTCCCTCCCTCCCTCTCTCTCTCTCATTCACTTCACTTCAATTAAATTCAAAGGAGCTTTATTAGCATGAGAAAACATACCTTTAACATTGCCAAAGCATGTGTCAAAAACCATCCATAAAGAATACTCCGAAATAGTTATATATACACATACACATACATGTAGCTAAGGATAGCTTGAGGTAAAGCTTTTTGAAACGAATGGCGGCAATCTTTCAGGATTTTGCACAGGTATAAAACTTCATGGGACAAATAGTAGCACATTTTCAAAAGTATTTAAAAATAGTATTCAAGAATGTGCAGTCTGTCTGTCTGTCTGTCTGTCTGTCTGTCTCTCTGTCTCTCTGTCTGATTCTGATTCTCGTCTCTCTGGGTGGAAACCTCATAAACCTCATATGTCTCATAAACCTCATATGTCTCATATGCCTCAAAACTGTTACTTTTCAGGATTCAAATTCAAAAGCATCAAAAGTAGCAGATCTACACGCTCGAGCTACGAGCTTGCAGATCTGCTACTGGTGTAGCAGATCTTTTGTGTGAGGCTCTAGTATGATCACGTAGGGCGTTAATTTACGGAAGAAAAACACAAACATTTAGAATATGGAGATAAGAGGTTTCTGCCCGACAGCAACATTCTGGTAGTTGCCAACATGTCCAGTAGTTCTACTATGTCGAGGTCAACTTGGTACAGATAGTCTCTCTCTCCCTCTCTCTCTCTCTCTCAGTGTGGATGTAGTGTAGTATGTCATGCAGCGTGTTGTGAGAGGTGCTTGCATGTGTGATGCTGTAGATTAGAGGCTTAACGCACGGCCTGCCGTCTCTCATAAGCGACACATCTGTTCTGTACAGTTAAAATAACCTCATGCTGCAGCTCTCCATCTCTCACTTCCTCACTCTGGGATGCGGTGGGGGCGTTCACAGTATCACTTTCACATCATCATCACTGACTGGAAGAAGCAGGCGCCACGCGCTCGTCTGTAAGACCATGAACGCAGCGTTTACTATGGTGAGAAGTAACTAAGTACATTTACTCAAGTACTGTACTTAAGCACACATTTGAGGAATTTCTACTTCACTGGAGTATTTTGCATTTACATACTTTTACTTCTACTCCACTACATCTCAGAGGAAAATATGGTACTTTTACTCCACTACAATTATTTGGAAAACTTTAGTTAACCCATTAATACCTGGAACGCATCTGTGTCACTTAAGATTTCTTTGCGCGCTATGAGCTTGTAGATCTGCTATTTTTGAAAAATCTTGAAAACATTTTTTTTTTCAAAAAACTGTTAGGATTTTAGAAAACATTTTTAAGAATCGCCTCAGGTCTTAAAGGGTTAAACCACTTCAGCCCTATACATTTTGGCCATTTGAAAATGGGATTGGATGTGGACTTATTTTTTCATGACAAGTATAATCCTAGTGTTCATTTAAAATGAGATATTCCTCTAAATGTGATTAGAAATGATACCAAAAAATGTGCCGGTGGTTGCCGAAATGATTTTTCATTTTCTACATGTCAGCCCCTGCCCCTCTATTTCTCTCTGCACGTCCCTGGGAAAAAAAGTACTCGTTTTAGTTTAAAAGAAAAGAAAAAGAAGCATTTTCTTGACATTTCAAACAATTTCTTGAGTAAACCTTTTTTTTAAATAGCAGATCTACAAGCTCAAAATGCATTGTGTGTGTGTGTGTGTGTGTGTGTGTGTGTGTGTGTGTGTGTGTGTGTGTGTGTGTGTGTGTGTGTGTGTGTGTGTGTGTGTGTGTGTGTGTGTGTGTGTGTGTGTGTGTGTGTGTGTGTGTGTGTGTGTGTGTGTGTGTGTGTGTGCGTGCGTGCGTGCGTGCGCGCGTTACTGTTTGCTGCTGATTCTGCAGTGATTAGAGAGGGCTGCAGTAATGTGAGGAATGCAGTGAGAGAGAGAGAGAGAGAGAGAGAGAGAGAGGTCACCCTGTCAAAGGCAGAGACATAATACACACTGCAACTCTCTGGAGAGCTCAATATCATATCACACACACATGCACATGCACATGCACACACACACACACACACACACACACACACACACACACACACACACACACACACACACAGACACACGCACACACACACACACACACACACACACACACACACACACACACACACACACACACACACACACACACACACACACACACACACACACACACACACACACACACACACACGCCTCGCTCTCGCCCGCTGCGACCCTCTTGACAACAAAGCCGCACAGAGATAGTAATCTGTGTGTAATGAAGTGTTTTGTTATGATCCTGTGATAATGATCACTGTCATAACAGTTCCACACAGTTATTATAATAAGCCCTGTAATACGTGTGTATGGTGCTACGTTAGAGCAAAACATCAACGATAAGGCTCATTGAGTTTTAATTTCTTTAATAGAATTCCAGTAAATAAATAAATAAATTGCATGAAAGGAACAAAGTTTGTACAATGTATCGCTTATTGAGCCGGGAAAGTCCCATTGAGTTCCAGAGAGACCTGGGAATTAGATTTAAAATATAAAAGTCATTGCTGCTCCTGTAGGCTCCTCGGTCAGGTTGTTCCAGAGCCTACACAGTAACATCCTCAGTGTTAAAGCTGCTCTATATGCTCTATATTGTGATAGAAACATTACTATAGAGCAGGGGTCTTCTACGTTTTCAGGCCAAGGACCCCTTGGCTGAGAGCGAGATAAAGCAGGGACCCCCATTATACATTGTATAAAATATGTATTTTTTCATAGATTTCATATGCAGCTTCATAGACTTGTTTCACAGCACTTATCATGTTGGATTCATGTTAATGTGTATTTCCAGACATTTAACCATGCACTTAAACAATACTTAGTAAATCTGACCTTTCACTCTGTACTTAGCCTGCTCTTTTTTCCCCCTACACCAAACCACTTTGCCGAAAATAGCCGATCTACAAGCGCACAACGCCTCGCAGCGCGAGGCGTTGTGTGCTTGTAGATCTGCTATTTTTGGCTAAAGTTCTCCTCAGAATAGGGATGCTTGGTTGAAGTGGTTAATGTAAAAATCACACAAAGATTTGGCGGACCCCCTGTAGTAACTCTGAGGACCCCCTAGGGGTCCCGGACCCCCTGTTGAAGACCTCTGCTATAGAGTGTTTGTTCATGAAGAGGGGTCTCTCTCCTGATTGGATGAAATTGGTATCCTGACCTGAAAATGTATTTTCTGTTTAGTGTTTACTAGAGAGCTGGAGAGACAGGAAGACGCCCTGTTACCGTATAGTCTATAGAAATGATTAGAATGAGAATATAGATCTGTTAAACACTCAACAAGAGAAATATGACTTTACTGCACCTTCATGATTTCCATGTGTAACTCTGAGAGAATAGAAATGTAGCCAAATGAACCCTTACTCTCAGAGTTTAAAGGGACACTGAGGATTTCAGTTTGTAGGTCCCTGATGAGTGGTGTTTTAGTGCTTTGTCTGACTGCCATCATATCCTCTGCAGCCAGCCAGGCAGGAAATGGAACGTGGATGGAGTCTGGTCTCTAGTGGAGGGCGTTGGACAGGTGAAAGGTCACGTCGGGAAACAAAAAGAACACAACAGAGGAAATGTCACTCCTCCGATATCATATTATAGCTAGATTAGTGCCCTCGTTTAGTCATCGAAGAGGTGTGTGTGTGTGTGTGTGTGTGTGTGTGTGTGTGTGTGTGTGTGTGTGTGTGTGTGTGTGTGTGTGTGTGTGTGTGTGTGTGTGTGTGTGTGTGTGTGTGTGTGTGTGTGTGTGTGCACGTACCCTCTCCAGTCTAGCCAAAGGTAACATGTTTTGAGCTCAAGCAACCCTTATGGCTGCGTTCCCATGGTTACTGTTGACACAGTGTGTGAGTAAGGTCTGTTTGTAGTGTGTGTGTGTGTGTGTGTGTGTGTGTGTTAAACAGTGGGGTTGGGCGCAGGGTCTCGCTGTGTTTGCCTGTATTTGGCAAATACAGCAGCAGGCGAAGACCAAACACACAGCAGTGTCTTAAGTGAGATTTAGCCAGTTCCTGTTCTCTCTAAACTCCCCCAGTGTTTGAGCCTACATGTCCTCATTTACTGAACCCACACTGAAGAGCAGACTGTGTAATAACAGAGTTTGAGAGTTCTTGACTCTCAGTACATTCTGGTCATCTACTCTAACATACAGACAGGTGTCAAACGAAAGGAAAAACCTGAACAAACGCGTGGTGAAACTTGACTAATGCAGATCCTTGCATATTGATAGAACTGAGCATTTTTACATACATGAATACAAATACTGTGCAGGTCCAGTTGACCTTGATTTTTGATCAAGATGGGAAGAGAAAAAGTGACTATGAAAGTGGGTTCTTTATTGGGTAACCGGAACACTGGGCACCACTTTTTTAAATGTTATATTTGAGGCCAAATATGTCTACAAATGCTACCTGTGATAGCCAGTAATTTTGGAGATGAACACGAAGTTGAAGGGTAAATTCTGGTCTGATAATGATGTGCTGTGCATGCTAAAATCATTTATAGTTTACAAAGCATACATTTATTCAATTTATTCTTTCTTTTTTTCACATTGAGGTGCCCACAAGGTTTAGGTTTAGGTACCCACTGGACCCGTATCCCTTTATTTGGGACATAGATAGCATAGATAGATTTTAAGTCACTAAAACTTGAATCAACTGCTAGTGTTTTAATAGGAAACATAGTGACTAAAGTGACTTCTGCATTTTGATCTATGTGAAGTGCCTGGGAAATACATCATCAGTGACTAGGTTTGACACATGTGGTCAAAGTGCACAGTGGATGACTGTTGATACATAATGCAATATGCAAGGAAAAACAGAAGAGCAACTGTTCCCTGGGTGACTGAGAATGTCATTGGAGGATGTGATCAGACTGTAAGAACAGTTCCTGGCATGGTTTGAGTACACTTGAGTTGATTGTCTATGCAAAGAATGCATTGATGCTGTTCTGGTGGTTGCACTTTATGTTGGTTTTTCCTTTAATTTGTCACCCGTCATGCAAAAAGGACTTTTTTCTAATGGTCTTTTTCCTATTAGATAGTGTGTGGAGAGAGGTACAGTAGGGACATCGTACAACACATGAAGCAAGGGAAACAAAGAAGGCTAAAGAAGATAAAACGATCACAAGGAAGAGTACAAAATCTGATAGTAAATAATAGTTTAGTGCAGTGGTTCAGAAAGTGATGGTCCGGGGACCCTCAGGGTTTCTTGAGGGGGTTTCAAATTGACCCTTAACAGGTCTGTAACTCTGAGAGTGTACAAATGGAACCAAATGGACCCTTACGGGTCCATTTGGTTCAATTTATTTTGTACACTCTCAGAGTTATGGGGGTCCTTGAAATGAAAATGATTTGTCCTGGTTTATAGGACAAGGCTCATAAAGTTTAACAGGCTGTTAACCAGTGTGCAGTTTCAGCCTCTAGGTGGCAGTGCTGGGTTGTAGTGTAGGTGAAACATGATGGAGATAAATCAGTGCTGTGTTTATAGTTGAAGAGGCTCTGTGCAGAACTCCCTTTCACTTAAACATGTTTTATAAATGTTTTGTTTGTATGATGATTCTAACTTTTCAATTAACTATTAATCGGTAAAGCTTAATTAACACCTGTTATAAGTGTAAAAAATTGTTGCTCGACAAAAAATATTTTCCGCCAAAAGTTGGAAGTTTAGTTCAAACACTTGAGCCCTTTTTCATACTTAGTTGTGTGGTGTTGCACGAAAATAGCTAAAATAGCAGATTTACAAGCTCACAATGCATCGCTGTGCGACACATAGTGAGCTTGTAGATCTGCTAATGTATTTTCGCCTATAACGATGTGAAGGTGGAGGTGTATAGAGGGACAGACAGAAAGCAGACAGACTCCTGTCGAGCCACCTGTTGTCCTGAGGTGTCGGCTGACAGCGGAGTCAGGAATAGACCTGATGGACAAAATAAGTCCAACCGCCGTTAGCTGCTAGCCGCTACTTTACACATGAACAGCTGCTTTTTACGTCTCAAACATCACCATTTTTTATGGGGACCCCCTGGAACCCCCTCAAGGACCACAGGCACAGACAAATGAAATGGGAGATGCTGTGCACAGCAGCCATAATGGAAAGAAATTGGGCTTCCTTCCTTCACAGTTAGTGATACTAATGAAGGCTCTGTCTATTCTGGTCAAACAGAGTCAGGTTAATATTGTTGCATGTTGGCTCGCTGGAAACTCTCTGCTACACCAGTGGGTCTCAAAGTGTGGTCCAGGGACCCTTATGGTTCCTTGAGGGCGTTCCAAATGGCCCCTTGCAGGTGTGTAATTCAGGACCTGTAAGGGTCCATTTGGTTCCATTTGTACTCTCAGAGTTATGGGGGTCCTTGAAATGAAAATGTTTGAGAACCACTGTGTGTACACTAAATGGAACAGAGCCTTCATTACATTGGTAAGATCTGTGAAGGAAGTAAGGAAGAGGCCCAGTTTCTTTCCAATATCTTGTCATTGTCGCACCCTGAGCAAGCAATTTATGCAACAAGTCAGGCAACGAAAAACTCCCCCTTCACTGGAAGAAACGTCAGGCAGACCCAGGCTCTAATAGTGGGCGGCCATCTGCCTGGACTGTGTCAGGCGGGTAAGAGACAGAGGGAGCAACTGGAGTCTTGTCAGGAATTCTTCACACATTTAAAAAGTCGACTGACCGCTAGGAACGGACCGCTCATCCCATCGGCTTCACAGTCCACGTTACACTTCCTTGGGTCCTCAGTCCAAAGTAGATCGGATGGGCGGTTGTGGAGATATGTGAAGTACAGACATACGTACAGAGATTCCTAGCAGTAATGCAACATGTTGCAGTGGCCTTGTTAGTGGCCTGTCTCTCTGTCTCTTTCTCTCTCTCTCTCTCTCTCTCTCTCTCTCTCTTTCACACACACACACACACACACACACACACACACACACACACACACACACACACACACACACACACACACACACACACACACACACACACACACACACACACACACACACACACACACACACAGATACATTCCATCTCTCTGTCTGTCTCTCTCTGTCTTCTCTCACTCTTCTCCTGTCCCCCTCTCTGTATGTCTGTCTGTCTGTCTGTCTGTCTGTCTGTCTGTCTGTCTGTCTGTCTGTCTGTCTGCCTGTCTTTCTCTCGCTGTGTTACACAGAGGGATATAAACAGAGAACACTTTCGGTGTGTTTTTTCCTGTTTTTTTTGGTCCCACCCTCTGTCCTTTGTACTCGTGTCACTCAACAGTAATTCCCATGGCAGTATAAGACGGTTCCCTCTGGAACTCCACTCTGCTAAAGTGCTGCGACTCACTGCTTCTCTTTGCAGATAGCAGACCCTCTGGCTCATCACAGAGCACTGTGTGAACCTTCCTGGCAGTGACCAGGAATTGTTTTGGTAGAGATGACATCAGCCCATGTTAATATCCAGGACCTCACAATCTGTTGTTCTGGGAGAAGGAAACATGGAAAAATCCTAGCAGGGAATTCCATGGGTTTCATTTCACAACAGCATTCGATTGTTCACTAACGTTGTTCTGGGGGATTTCAAGTGAGTGCACATTTTCACCAGTATTATCCACTTTTACCCCAGGGGTCTACTGTAGACTTGGCCCATCCTTTTTTTTAAACCTCTACACCTAACCTTTCGGCCAAAAATAGCCGATGTACAAGCTCACAAGCTTGTTTACAAGCTTGATTGGCCAGAATAGGCTAATACGTAGGGTTCATGTGGTTAGATGTAACAAATCGATCCCTAGACAAACAAGAATAGATGTATTCTGTGAACACACGCACGCACACACACACACCGTCACACACAAACACACACCCACACAGAGACAGAAACCAGCAGCTGCCAGCACCTAGTTTGGAGTTAAGGGCACGCTGGGCATCTATTTGTGGAATGATGGAGTCATGCAGTGAGACAGACACACACACACACACACACACACACACACACACACACACACACACACACACACACACACACACACACACACACGAGACTCATGAAGGCATTTTATGATTATTCTTCTTTTTTTTTCAGTTTTAAAATATTTTGCCATTTTTAAATCCAAATCCGAAAGCTGAAAATAGCTGATCATGCATAAATCTAATCCCAAACGCTAAACCTAACCCCCAAATGCCTCATCTTAACCCTAACCCCAACCTGAATCTCATCAGCCTAACTCTAAAAATCAGTTTTGACGGTTAATGGTCCTAATGGTAAATTTTACTATACTTGTGGGGACATTTAGCCCTTGCAAGCATAGTAATATAGGCACACACACGCACAAACAAACAGACGCGCGCGCACACACACACACACACACACACACACACACACACACACACACACACACACACACACACACACACACACACACACACACACACACACACACACACACACACACACACACACACACACGCTCGCACAAAACAAGGGACTAGAAATACAGTTATTGGCTCCACATGACACACATACAGATGGATCATGTCACTTCTGAAGCATTCAAAATGAATAATCAATACAACATGCACATATTTGCCACGGGGGTCCCAGGGGTCCCACATCTGTCCCGCTAATGATTGGGGATGCATGCGCGCGTCCATCCATGGTTCAGCTGGGACGCATCTAACGGTGCGTGATTGTTGCAATCTGTAGCCTGACATGTTATTCCTCTGTGTTTATGCTGTGGAGAAATGGAGTATTGAAGTACTTTCACTCAAGTACTGCACTTAAGTACAATTTGTAGGTACTTTTACGTGTAATTTTTCAATACGTACACACTACATGCCTGAGGCAAATGTTGTACTTTTTACTCCAGTACAATTATTTGAAAACTTTAGTTACAAGTTACTTTGTCGATTTAGATGATTATTACAAAACATATTTCAACCAATTAAGCCCTATTTTATACTTAACTTAAAAATAACAGATCTAGAAAAAGGTTTTCTTTGCTACAGCAAGTAATATTCTGATACCAATACTTTTGTACTTTGACTCCAGTAAAAATGTTGAATACGTGCCTTTTACCTGTAGCAGTGTTTTTCACATTGTGGTATTGCTACTTTTATGTAAGTAAAACATTGAAGTACTTCTTCCACCACAGCTTGGACGGAGGTAAACAAAGGTCTCTTTCTGTGAGACACAGTGGACGGTGTGTGTGTGTGTGTGTGTGTGTGTGTGTGTGTGTGTGTGTGTGTGTGTGTGTGTGTGTGTGTGTGTGTGTGTGTGTGTGTGTGTGTGTGTGTGTGTGTGTGTGTGTGTGTGTGTGTGTGTGTGTGTGTGTGTGTGTGTGTGTGTGTGTGTGTGTGTGTGTGTGTGTCAGTATCCACACTCTCACACCCAAACTGGAGCCACGCTGTCAGATCTCCCAGAGAGCTGAGAGCTGGCTCACACACACACACACACACACACACACACACACACACACACACACACACACACACACACACACACACACACACACACACACACACACACACACAGACGGCTAAGATGGTCTGATCTTAAGTGAAAACATCCCATCCTCACAAATCAGATCCTTCCAAGTTAAAAGTCTGTGCGTGCGTGCGTGCGTGCGTGCGTGCGTGCGTGCGTGCGTGCGTGCGTGTGTGTGTGTGTGTGTGTGTGTGAGAGTGCGTGCGTGTTGTGTCCGTCTGTCCAGTGGCACATTGACCTCTGTGAGGTTCCGGGCAGGCGTCAGGGTGGCCACTTTAATTTGAGTAACCACCCAAGAATAGACAGCGCAGTGTGACAGCAGAGACAGAGAGAGAGAGAGAGAGAGAGAGAGTATGGGAAAGTGAGGATTAAATGTGAGAACAGGGAGGGAGGTGGGTGTGTGTGTGTGTGTGTGTGTCAGAGAGAGAGAGAGAGAGGGAGGGAGAGAGGAACTCACATCCACGGTGCTTCCCAGTGCAGGAGTCAGTCTTCTGGTAGCTGTGTGTGGAAGCACACAGCTCCTCTGCCCTTACACACACACACACACACACACACACACACACACACACACACACACACACACACACACACACACACACACACACACACACACACACACACACACACACACACACACACACACTCACACGTCACACACACACACACACACACACACACACACACACACACACACACACACACACACACACACACACACACGCGCGCGCGCGGACACAGACCTGCTAATGCTTTGCTATAGGACGGAAAGGAACCATCACCACCAAGACCAAGGGATCTATTTGGACTCATACTTTTAGCCCGGCTGGTGTTCGGAGGGTTGGCATCATCATCATCATCATATTTTAGTTTGGAACTAACCGTTCTGCAATGGAACTAAACGGCCGCTCGCTGCCCCCCTCCATCCCCGAGGACGGAGAGGCCCCGGACGTCCCTTATCATCATCATCATCACGGGGAGATGAACGGGGGTCCCAGGAACGGGGACGGGGACGGGGGCGGCGGGGGGGAGGACGGCGAGGTGCCCGTCTCCAAGAACCAGAAGCGTAAGAGCGACGTGAAGGTCTACAAGGAGTTCTGTGACTTTTATGCCAAATTGTAAGTAAAGCAGAAACCCATGGGGAGGTTCACTGGAGCGGGCCCGGAATAATCATGTGGAGGATTTATTCCTTTGATTGCTTTCCCTCTCGTCACTTTGAATGTTGATTTATGGGAGAACTTGTCACAGTGAAGACGGCATGTGGTGGAAAAAAAGGACTCAAATGTTTTACTTGAGTAAAAGTGCAATGTAGAAGTACTGTTACAAGTAAAAGTCCGGAATTCAAAATTGACTTGAGTAAAAGTACAAAAGTATAGGTATTGGTCGCAATGCAACGCGTTGTGAGCTTGTAGATCGGCTATTTTCAAATAGCCTGTGTATAAAATAGGGCTGAAGTGGTTAATGTATGTTCTATAACGTAACATCTACAAAGTAACTAGTAACTAAAGTTTGCAAATAATTGTAGTGGAGTAAAAGTACAATATTTGCCTTAGAGATGTAGTGGAGCAGAAGTAAAAGTGTTGGAAATTGGAAATACTCCAGTAAAGTAAAAGTACCTCAAAATTGTACTTAAGTACAGTACTTGAGTAAATGTACTTAGTTACTTTACACCACTGCAAGACAGCTATTCCAGTAGTTGATACAAACAAAAGCCATTTAACCACTTAAACACCTCGAGTCTTAGAGACTGGGGCTTAGAGACTTTTCCTGTCTTCAGCAAATCCCTAAAAAAATAGCTGATCTATAAGCTCACATTGCTATAGAGTGTTTGTTCAGTAACAGGAGTCTCCCTGTCTCTCCAGCTCTTTAATAAACAGGAAATACATTTACAGGTAGGTGACAAAATGTCAGCCAATCAGGAGAGAGTACCCATTTATTTAGTTTTCTGCTAATTTCTTTGTGTCATCACTTCCAATTCCACTTTAATCTGTATCCTGTCCGAGTTCTCTATCCTGATTGGATAAAACTGGTATCCCGACCTGAAAATGCATTTTTGTGTTTAATAAAGAGGCTGGAGAGACATGGCGACTCCTGTTACTGAACAAACACTCTACAGCAATGAGTACTATCAGAATATAGCGGCATTTAACACTTATTTTAACCAAAGAAAATCACTTACCCTACCTTTAAGTTATAATACTCTAAAACATATTCAGCTGAAGTCATGAAGTCGAAGTGAGAGAGCCACCCGGCTCAGACACGTTTTTTAACCCATTAAGACCTGCAGCCGATTCTAGAAAATGTCTTCTAAATCCCAACAGTATTCTGAAAAAACGTATGTTTCTATATCAGTGGTGCTCAAACTTTTTCGTGTCAAGGACCACCCAATATGATGTGTAATTGGCCGCGGACCCCTCATCTCAAAATATTTTGTTCCAGAGACCCCCCCCCAGAAGCAAAGATTTGAGTTAAAATGTTCACTAAAATAATATTCAAAGATTTGCACACATTTTCACGATAAAAAAAATAAATAGCAGATCTAGTGCCGCGCTACGAGCTTGTATATCTGCTAATTTTTGAATAGCCAAAGGAAAAAAAATTAAAAAGGTTTAAAGTGGTTACACAGATGCGTTCCCGGCTTTAACGGGTTAAGTTGTTTATGGAGTCCATCTGGGTTGTGTTTTCTAAGATTAGCCCCTGGTCTCAGAATGTGAGGAATTCTGGTGTTCTGGTGTTGGGAGCAGAGAGAGAGAGAGGGAGCTTTACAATGGCGTTGCTCTTCTAAAGCTTGTCCCAGGTGCTGTGTTTGTCTAAGCAGGGGATTGAGCTAGCTCTGCTCAGCTCACCACACCGCCGCTATACGCCGGTCTCTCTGGGCCGAGGCGAGGCCGCCGAGGATGAAGTGAGTGCTATTTTAGTGCCAGGGGGGTAGGGGGGTGGGGGGGAGTTTGTTATGCAAAGTGAAATATGCCAACTGGCATGCCAAGTATGTCTGTGAGGGACTAGCGAGGGTTGGACATGTCACGTTACGCAGTCTGCTCGTACCGCATACGTGTGTGTGTGTATGTATGCGTGTATTTATTTATTTACTTTATTTATTTATACATCTAGCGTTGATATTTGTGCATTTACTTAACATAATTAGTTAAATTATGTAACTAAAACAGGGGTCTTCAACGTTTTCAGACCAAGGACCCCCTAGCTGAGAAAGAGATGAAGCAGGGACCCCCTCTATATTGTATAAAATGATGTTTCAGATTAAACTTTTTTTGTTTACTTGGTCTGCCCTTTTTTCCCTCTACACCTATACCCTTTACCAAAAATAGCCGATCTACAAGCTCACAACGCCTCGCAGCGCGAGGCGTTGTGAACTTGTAGATCGGCAATTTTTTGGCTAAAGTTCTCCTCAGAAAAGGGATGTTAGGGTTGAAATGGTTATGGTAAAAAAAAAATCATATCACACAAAGATTTGGCGGACCCCCTGTAGTAACTCTGAGGACCCCCTAGTGGTCCTGGTCCCGGACCCCCTGTTGAAGACCCCTGAACTAAAATGTAGTTGAAACTGTTGAAACCGCCAGAGTGCACATATCACGATCACTGAATAATATTGAACAATTCTTTGCAACATTTTGAACACCTTTCTTCACCTAAAATGACATGCCCAAAATAGTTAGCCTGGAATCCAGACTTATTCGGTCCATTCAGCATTTTTTTTCCTTTTCTTTTTCATCCACGGAGCAGAGCAAATCAGTCCTGGATTCCAGGCTACAAAATAGTGACACACCTAGTTGAAAGTGGTTATTCTGGGTGTCAATGGCATTGCCTCCTGGCCTCCAGAGTTTATCTAACTTAAACCCTATGTGGTTTCTGTTTTCTGTTATTGTGGGGAAGCTGCAACGCGTTGTAATCTTGTTGATCGGCTATTTTCTGTGAAAGCTTTCCCCACAATGCAGATGCTGGGGTTAGTAGGCGTGCAGTTTGTGAACCACGACGCACAAAATCATCATCACCACATTGACGAACTGGCCACTTTCTGGCCATGTCATCTAGTCCAGAGCCATTGAGATGGAAAGAGTTGACTCATCTTCGTTCAAACTGTTTCATCTCAAGGACCCCCAGTTTGCTCTGCATTAGCCCATGGACCCGACTCTTAGAGTTAAAGGACCACTTCACCCATTTTCAGAGATAACGGCAACAAAAAGAGCAATGTGGAAGTAACAAAGTGAACTTGTAGATCTGCTATTTTTGAAAAATCTTGAAAACGTTTTTTTTCCAAAAACTGTTTTTTTTTTAAAGAATCGCCTCAGGTCTTAATGGGTTAAAAATAGTTATTTTACTCGCATTCTAGTCGATGATGTCATTTGTCCATGAGTGGTCCAGCCCTATGGAATGTATGGAACGCACCCCTCTGGGGTTGAGGATATCTGTGTGGACTGGTAGCCGGGGAGGGAGAGCCTTTGACCTTTTGAAGCATCCTGTGAGTAAATGCTACTTGCCGGATATGTGGAGGAGCTGTGTTTGATAAGACAGGGGGAGCCAGGGGAGTGGTGTCCCGGTTATGATTAGGGCTGTCACGATTATGACATTTAACTTGGTGATTCATTTTCTTAACACAACATTGACTGCCAGGGGTATTGACTAAACAGGCTGTAGCTTCTGCCAGCATTTTTAAGCATTCTGATTAATCTTTCAAGAACCACAGAATATTTATCTCCAGTATGATCGATCCCCTGATGGTTGCTAATCACGGAGGGTTTCACTGTGCTTCTGCCCCCCCCCCCCAAAAAAATGGACCTCCCGTTTGCTTGTTATACCCAGTTGAAAATAGCATGTTTAGCCAAAAATGCATAGTAAAACACATGAGCTGAGATACAGAATATTTACCAAATACTTTAACCAGGAAGTGAATGGAGCAGTAAATCTTTGGATCGCGTTATCTCCTGGCTCAGTGTGGGGAAAAAAATAAAATAATAATATATATATATATATTCACTCCGTCAATGGCAGTGAATGTGTTAATATGTCTCAATGGCTCTGGGCATAAATGAAATAGCGATCATTATAAATACTTCACCTATAAATACAAAACGGTCGTCTCTCAATAGAGACTGCAGGACAATTGCCCAGCAGCAAAAACTGTGCGGAAACAATTAGAAAGTAAAAAATAAAAGGAGAATCAAATCATCCTGGGAACGGCATGGCTCCAAATTAGCAGAGGTACGAAGTTAGCCTACTGGCAAGAAGTTTGGCGCTTTGCAGCTGTTTGTCAAGATTAGTTCTGGACACAAACACACAGACATACGTATAATAATAGGCCCACTGGCCGTAAAACAAATCTGGCAAAAAGAAAATCTTGTGTGGAGTGGGTATGGCGGATACAGTATATTGCGGGGGACTTTAAGGTTATGTGGGAGGGCTTGTAGTTATTCCAAACAGAAGAGACAAACAGTAGAACAGAGCAGACGGTGGACCTGCTTCCTCTCTGGGACATCCATCCATGTGTTGACAACCAGCCGCCAATTACAGTTACCGAGCAGCAGCAGCAGCAGCACACTGGGCTGGACAGAGAGTGGACCCCAAAGGGTCGTGGGTTCACGTCCCCCTGTCCACTTAAAGGGATAATTCACCCCCAAATTTTTTTTTTTTTTATCGATTAGTGCGACTTGAATTCATGGATATATTTTAGTTTTTGTCGCATTCCTAAGCCAATAATTTGATTGAACGGCAGCGGTTCCGGTAGGAGACTCGAAGAGTGACTCAGAGACCGCCGCATAGCTCTGTTTGGTCGGAGCGAATGATTGTGGTCCCTTAAGTGAATTTTGTTTAAGATTCCACATCTCCTTATATGTCCTTCTGTGTGTGAGGATGGGCGAGGGAGAGTAGTGGAGAGTTGGGGAGTGACGTGTGTGTGTGTGTGTGTGTGTGTGTGTGTGTGTGTGTGTGTGTGTGTGTGTGTGTGTGTGTGTGTGTGTGTGTGTGTGTGTGTGTGTGTGTGTGTGTGTGTGTGTGTGTGTGTGTGTGTGTGTGTGTGTGTGTGTGAGAGGTGGGGTAGAAAAATGCCCAAGGGATGTGTCACTTCCTCCCGGCATTCTTTGAGGCTATGGGTAGGGCTCTGGGTTCATGAGCAGCGGGGTCCAGTCCAGACAGGGAGGGGCGTGGTGCTGGAGCAAGAACAATATGGATGTGATAAGAAGAGTGTGAACGCAGCAGCGTGAAGCACCAGAGCCAGATGGAGAAGGCTCCTCCACATCGACGCAAGCATCTTGTGTCAATGTGGTGAGAGAGTGCAATAGGCTCTGTGCCAGTGGTTTTCAAAGTGGGGGTCCGGGGAGACCCCCAGGGGTCCTTGAGGGAGTTCCATGGGGTCCACCCAGCTAAATGATAGTAGGAACCAGATGGACCCTTATGGGTCTGTAACTCAGAGAGTGTACAATCTTGTGTCAATGTGGTGAGAGTGCAATATAGGCTCTATGCCAGTGGTTCTCAAAAGTCCTTGAGGGAGTTCCAGGGGGTCCCCAGCTAAATGATAGTAGGAACCAAATGGACCCTTATGGGTCTGTAACTCTGAGAGTGTACAAATGGAACCAAATGGACCCTGACGGGTCCATTTGGTTCCATTTGTACACTCTCAGAGTTACATTCACATTGATTTTACAATACAAATTGGGGTCCCAGTCAGAGACAGAAATGCCATTAAATGGAGGTAGACCGTAGCCTAATAATGCTTGTCAAACTGGGGGGTCCTTGAAAATAAAATGGTTGAGAATCACTGCTATAGAGCCGTACAAATCTTCTCTTATGGGGGTCCCTGGCATGTCTTTTCAAATGGAGGTCCGCGGGCTAATAATTGTAGATTTGGGGGTCCTTGACATGAAAAGGTTTGAGAACCACTGCTCTGTGCTCAGCAGCCATATTGCCTTGATTCTAATGAAGGCTCTGTTCCATTTAGTGTGGCACAGTGGTTCTCAAACTTTTTTAATTTCAAGGACCCCCATAACTCTGAGAGTGTACAAATAGAACCAAATGGACCTGTAACATTCGACTGTGACATTGCTGCTATTGATTAGATATGCACATTACCCGCACACAGTTAGATATGTATATATGTATTTCATATTTTTTATATATATTATTACGTTTAGGATGTTGCACAATGTTTTTGTAAATGATGCTATTTACCAGATGCTATTTAGATAGAAGTATGATGTTTACTTGTTATGCTAGTTACATTGTAGCACATTGTATTTGTTTTCTTAGTACTCATCACTTACCCTGATGACAAAGTTTCATCATGTCTGTTGTTGTGGCTTTTCAAACAATCAAATATGAAGCCACGCTTGATCGGTGGGGTGTTACACTCTGTTGTTGCTGTTGAACACTTGTGTCTCTTTTTGTTTATAAGTGATCGCGGAGATGGAAGTTGCGTCAGTCAAATTATATGTATTTCTCAACGTTAGGCTAAACATGAACTTACAATTGATAAACAACAAAGAAAGAGCCTTCAGCCAAAAAGCTCCCCTGTCTCCCCTCATTCACCCCTTAACACCCCTTAACCCCTCAACACATTAAGACCGGGAACGCATCTGTGTCATTTATAGATTACTAAATCTACAGTTGATGTAGTCGACTAAATGAATTTTGCCGGTGCCTTGATGCCGTCGTAATGGCTGATTTTACACTTGGATGCATGCTGAAAATAGCAGTGAGCTTGTAGATCTGATATTTTCAGAGCGCAACACCTGAGCGCAACCAAACATAAAATGACTTGCCTTTTAGTTCTACTGGATCTCTTCTCCACTAGTCCACACACCACTAGTTTTTATTTGTTGACAAAATTGTCAATATATTTAGTCTTAGTTTTAGTCATCATAGCTTAGTATGTATTTAGTTTTTATTTAGTTTTCGTTTGTGAAAAAGGGTATATGACAAACATTTTCGTCATAGTTTTAGTCGATGAAATCAACACTGCTCTCCTGTCTCTACAAGCTGGACTCTCCAATGAGTCACAAAATGTGCGAAAAATAACATATGGTCCCTGTCGGGCAGAAACCTCATATCAACTTTTGATGCGTTTTTTTGTTGTAAATGAACACCCTACTTAGTCGTAAGATAGTGTCGCACACAAGTAGCCGATCTACAAGTATGCTGATTTGTACAACGTGGTCCCTGGTGTGACTATTGTCATTGCAGACTTCTGAACCGAGTTTGCGTCAAGTTTGGTGCGGATTGGAGCAACGGTGCTCCTCGCAAGTCTGGACGTTATGTTTGTTACCCATTAGGCAACAGGATATTGGAAAGTGAAAGTCTGTAATAAATATTGACCCAACGAAAAGTATTAACAAGAACTTGTGACTCATTGGATCCATTGGAACACAGGTTCTTCCCCCCCATATCCTGAAATTTCCAGTTTTGTAGAAGGTTTCCAACCGACTGCGACCACATTAAAACGGTTGTGCTGCTGTGTAGCAACAGAGCAGAGGCTGATGGGGAATGTACACACACACACGCACACGCACACGCACACGCACACGCACACGCACACAATGATGTAACGCAGTCAGTATGGATGGATGGCATCACACGCTGAACACCTTACATGGTCTTGTGTGTGTGTGTGTGTGTGTGTGTGTGTGTGTGTGTGTGTGTGTGTGTGTGTGTGTGTGTGTGTGTGTGTGTGTGTGTGTGTGTGTGTGTGTGTGTGTGTGTGTGTGTGTGTGTGTGTGTGTGTGTGTGTGTCACAGTTGCCTGGACACTCTTTGGAATTCTGACCTTTTTAAACAAAGCAGACAAGAATTATCTACCTCCTCTTTCTTTCTCTCTCTCTCTCTCTCTCTCTCTCTCTCTCTCTCTCAATTCAATTCAATTCAATTCAATTCAATTCAATTCAATTCAATTCAATGCAATTCAAAGGAGCTTTATTGGCATTATTTGGTGTAAACAGTGCAGGGATGCACACAATCATTTGTAGTCCTGAAGGTTGTTTGTGTTCCATTAGACATCCTTCTCCTTGTCACAACAGCTCACACACATCTTGCTGCTGTGTGTGTTTGCACATTGTTGTTCTTCACCCAACAGATATGGAGTTCTTTGGTCATTAGTCATGTTTTCAAACTCTCCTTGGGGGATTGTTTTGTAATCCGCGGGAAGTATGTGTCTCTGATGTCTTGGCACAGTGGGCAAGTGGTTAGGAAGTGTAGCTCAGTTTCTACCTCTCTCTCTCTCTCTCTCTCTCTCTCTCTCTCTCTCTCTCTCTCTCTCTCTCTCTCTCTCTCTCTCTCTCTCTCTCTCTCTCTCTCTCTCTCTCTCTCTCTCTCTCACTGGTTCTCATTGCCAGTGATGGAAGTACTCGGGCACATGGGTGGCAGTGGCTCAGGGGTAGAGTGGCCGGTAAAGTGGCCGGATGGGAATAGGCTCTATGCACAGCAGCCATATTGGCAATGAATTGGGCCCCTTCCTTACTTCCTTCACAGGTGTTACCAATGATACTAATTAAGGCTCTGTTCCATTTAGTGTGGCATAGTGGTTGTCTTATTTTGAAGGACCCCCATAACTCTGAGAGTGTACAAATGGAACCAAATGGACGGAAGGGTCCATTTGGTTCCATTTGTACACTCTCAGAGTTACACACCCACCATAAGGGGCCATTTTGGAACCAAAATGGAGTGTTTCTAGTGAGCCAACATGCATGATATCAGCACCCTGACCAGAATGGAACATAGCCTTCATTAGTATCATTGGTAACACCTGTGAAGGAAGTAAGGATAGGCCCAATGTCTTTCCAATATGGCTGCTGTGCATAGAGCCTATTGCGAGGTTCCCAGTTCGATCCTGGGAACCTCGTAGTACAAAATACCTCAAATTGTACTTAAGTGCAGTACTTGAGTACATGTACTTTCCACCACTGCAGTCACAACCAGTGATTGTGAATGTTGCACAAGGTGTAATTATTACATTTAATAAATTATCTATTCAGTAATGGCTAGCCGCTGTGTTTTTGTTGGGGGCCCCACTGAAGTCTCCTCTAGGACCCCTGGGGGTCCCCGGACCACACTTTGAGAACAGTGTGTTTCAAAATACCCCACATATGTCTTCTGTTGAACATGTTCCATGACCCGGTCAAAACATGGGCCCAGAGCCAGTGGTTGAGAAACACTACATACTTAGACAGTTTTTAAACACCCAGTGCTGCCCTCATTGAACTCAATTTCTCTTTTGAATACCGCATGCACACGCACGCACGCACGCACGCACGCACGCACGCACGCACACACACACACACACACACACACACACACACACACACACACACACACACACACACACACACACACACACACACACACACACAGTAAGATATCTACGCTATCATCATAATTTGTTCACACGTTGTTGTTTACTTGGTTTTTGGTCCGTGGAGTTCCTTGGCAGATACTGTACAATTATTGGCTGGTTTAACAGGCGCTCTCTTTTCATTAAAGCTGGGAGTGGAGCGTACCAAATTGAGTTGCAAGCCAGACGTCTGTTTTCTGCCATGTACACACACACACACACACACACACACACACACACACACACACACACACACACACACACACACACACACACACACACACGTGCACACGTACACATGCATACACATGCACACACGCACATGTTTGCATTACTACATTTGTGAGGACATCAGCATTTTAGAACACCGATTGATTGTAAGCATAACTCCCCCAAATCCCATAAACTTAATTTCTCTTGTGAGGACCAGATATACCATATGGTCCTCGCAAGTATAGTAATATAAGTACACGCGCGCACGCTCACACACAGAAAGCTGATACAGTAATAATTCAGCACTTACAGGTCAGTTTGTGGAAAGGCTCTCCCATCTTCCAATTCCCAGCGCTGGGATGAGCTTACACAGAATGAGCTGTCATCTCATTCTGACTACCTAGCCCAGCTGTTTTATATGACAACAAGCAGTGGTTCTCAAACTTTTCAGGCCAGGACCTTCAAAATAATCGTATATGAACTGGGGACTCCCCACCCTAACAAGCACCTGGAAATGTAGGAGTTGACATGCAACCCCCCTGGTTGACATGCCCAAAATAGATATTTATTACCCATCGGTTATTTTATAAAATAACCAATCATCAATGATTTTATTATAATCGATTAACCTTGATTACTTCGATGAACCTGTCACACCGCTGCATATGAGTAAACGTCTCTCCTCTCCTCCTGTTCGTTGCAGCAACATGGCCAACGCTCTGGCCAACGCCATGTGCGAGCGCTGCAAGAGCGGCTTCGCCCCGGCCGAGAAGATCGTCAACAGCAACGGGGAGCTGTACCACGAGCAGTGCTTCGTCTGCGCACAGTGCTTCCAGCAGTTCCCCGAGGGACTGTTCTATGAGGTGAGCAACAACTGGTGGAAGAAGTATACTCACATGGTTTACTTAAGTAAAAGTATTAATACCATAATGAAGAAATACTCTGTTACAAGTAAAAGTCCGGTATTCAACGTTTGCTTTAGTAAAAAATACAAAAGTATTGGCATCAAAATATGCTTAAAGGGCAAGACCACTTTGGTAGAGGTTTGGGTTGTGTAGTTAACTTGCCATGATGTAACAGCAAAGGTGGACAAGAAATCAAAAATAATTGCTCCATTGATTAGAAATTGATCATTCTAAATATTCTCCTCATTGACTTACATTGTACAGTAAAACAGCTCTCAAAGTCACTATTTTAGACACATAAACGAACACGAACAAAGTTGATTCAGACAATATAGACAATATAGACTCTCTAAATAAAGACATAAAAAGCCCTAAAAAAAGTACCAAAAGTAAAAGTGTAGCTATAAAATCATTTGAAAATAGACGATCTACAAGCTCACATGCGACGCGTTGTGAGCTTGTACTGTAGATCGGCTATTTTCAAATAGCTGAAGTATATGTAGGGCTGAAGTGGTTTTGCAATAATGTCAAATTCTCAATCTAGTATGTAATTAGTACCTAAGTTGTCAAATAAATTATAGTGGAGTAAAAGTAATGAAAATTGGAAACACTAGTGAAGTAAAAGTACCTCAAATTTGTAATTACGCACAGTACTTGAGTAAATGTACTTTACGCCACTGGTGAGCAACTCTATCCTTCCTCTTGAACAGTGGGAGAGTGTTTCCATTAAAGCATTATGAAGCACCTGATCCTTTTTAAGGTTAACAGAGAGAGGTCAAGATGTTGTAGAGGCTTGTTGTTTCCAGTAAAACTGTGAGCTGATCAATAGTGGCCACATGGCTCTCCAGCAGGCCCCTGAGAGCCCACAGGTCTGCTTTCAGTGACTGCATCAAAGGCAAGATGCCTCTGTGTACATGAGATCAAAGCTACACACGCACGCACGCACGCACGCACGCACGCACGCACGCACGCACGCACGCACGCACGCACGCACGCACGCACGCACGCACGCACACACACACACACACACACACACACACACACACACACACACACACACACACACACAATTGCACAGATCAAAGCCCAGGGAAGGAAGCCATTCATCTTTCCTCTATATAATTGATATAAGACAGTGTTTCTCAACCTTTTTCATTTCAGGCCAGGGACCCCTAGTTTGATATGCATTAGGCCACGAACCCCCATTTGATGCTACGTTTTTATCTCTGGAACCCCAAATCCACACTGTAAAATCCTCAGTGTTTAACTCTGAGACTGCACAAATGGAACCAAATGGACCCATAAGGTCTCAACCTTTTTCACCATAAGGTCTCGCTTTTTTCGCTTATCCTCGCCATTTGTACACTCTCAGAGGTATAAACCCGTTGTGAAACACTCCTTTAAGAAGCAGGGCGTTCCTGAGAAAGATCATTAGTTCTCAGCGAACCTCCCCTGGGTAAATAAAGGTTAGAAAAGACACAGTAACAGCTGTTTCTAATAGATCTTTAACTGATTGACTAATGTATAAGGAATATTTATAGTTTTATTCTAACGTATGTATTGTTCTTCTTCTGCAGTTCGAAGGCAGGAAGTACTGCGAGCACGATTTCCAGATGCTGTTTGCTCCCTGCTGCCACCAGTGTGGTGAGTACCGCAACTGCAGTGTCATGAAACTTATATTATTTGGTAAAATATCTGAGGTTATTATGATTGAATATAAAGTGAACAGTATGAATAGAATGTTGTAATTGTATTTATTAAATCAAATACTACATCTATAGTATGCTTTCCCTTGACAAAAGGAGAGGAGGGTCAGGTATAGACCCCTGAGGAACCCCGGTCAACGAAGTCTATCATTGTTGTCGGGTAGAAACCTTGTATCTCCATATTTCAACTTGTTATGTTTTTTTTGTAAATGAATGCCCTGCTTCGATGTACAACAGTGTCGTGCAAAACGAGTGAAAATAGCCAATCTGCAAGCGTCACAATGCAAAGCGTTGTGAGATTGTAGATTGGCTATCTTCGCTATTTTTGAAGCACAGGTTTTTTGTTTTTTTTTCCTGAAAAGTAACAGTTTTGGACATACAAGGTTTCCACCCGACAGTGACGACATAGGGTTAACGTGGTTAATGATGACGATATAAAATGACTACCATGTTTAACTATGAATGTCCAGGGGAGTTCATCATCGGCCGTGTCATCAAAGCCATGAACCAGAGCTGGCACCCGGACTGTTTCTGCTGTGACATCTGCCAGGCCGTGTTGGCGGACGTGGGCTTTGTCAAGAACGCCGGCAGGTACGTGTCAGTGTGATTGATTGAGGTACAGTAAAACACTTTGGCTAAAAGGATAACACAAAAAAGTTGTGGGGACTTGTTTCCATTGTGGTCCTATTTAATCAATTCATCAACATAGCATAGCATGTTAACACATTAATACACGTCATCAACAGATACAACTAGCTATATTTACAGAGGAGAAAAAGTAAAACCGGCGGCATTGTATGACCCCGCATTTCAAAGAGATTTAATATCTATGTCGTTTTCTGACAGATACCTTTTCAGGACAGTTTTGAAAAGAAGACAGTGATTCGCGTCCTTTAATGCAGTGGTTTTCAACCAGTGGTCTGGGGACCACCAGTGGTCCTAGAGGGGGTTCCAGGTGGTCCCCAGCTAAATGATGGAGAGTTGGTAACCAAATGGACCCTTAAAGATCTTTAACTCTTGAGAGTAAATTAAACCAAATGGACCCTTAAAGATCTTTAACTCTTGAGAGTGTCAAATGAAACCAAATGGACCCTTACGGGTCCATTTGGTTTCATTTCACGCTCTCAAGAGTTAAATTATTGTTAAACATCTGCATTTACTTAATTGAATAATTGTTATTTTGATCAACGTTTGCCTGTCATCTCTCCTATGGTACCAACATCAATACAGCATCCAAATTTCATCCAACGACGACAAAATATTAAAGGTTTTGGGTCTGAGAGGCTAAATCTCATCAAACGGTGGTTCCACGGATCAAATGCCGAATAAACATGGACCTTGATATGAAAAGGGTTAAAACCACTGCTTTAATGGATGATGTCAGGGAATTTCACCTTATGGTAACAGAGTAGTAGAATGAATATTTTCCCATGTTCGTGCTAAATTTGGGCGGTACCAGATTGTCAGTTTATTACATTAACTGTAACTGTGTTAAAACCTTCTCAGTGGTTTTATAAACATCCTGCATGCCTTCATTTGTAATAGCATTTCACTAAAAGGACCACTTCACCCACTTCTAACCTATCTTCATATAATTGGTCCTCACTAATGCTCATTATCAGATAACGCAATTTATGTCTACTCCCTCTGTGTCTCAGAGGAGGGCTGTGCACAGTTCAGACACCTGCCTACCAGTGACATCATCAGTAATTCAGTTAATGGCTTCTATTTACAGGAAAAGAAAGGCAGTGGTTTCTATTTTCTGATAGCGCACCAGTGAGATGCCGGAAATTGTGCCATCTTATAATGAGCACCAGTGAGAAGAACCAATGATATGAAGATAAGGTTGAAAATGGGTTAAGTTGGGTTAACTTTAACCCATTAAAACCGGGAAAGCATCTGTGTCTTTTTAGATTTTAGCGTTGGCTATTCCAAAATAGCAGATATTTTTGAAAAATCTTGAAAGTGTGAGAAATACTGATTTAGAAGGCATTTGTAGAATCGGCCTCAGGTCTTATTTGGTTAAGCCAGAGTTTAATGCTTCTCTGTGTCTCTCTCTCTCTCTCTCTCTCTCTCTCTCTCTCTCTCTCGCTCGCTCGCTCGCTCGCTTGCTCTCAGACACCTGTGCCGTCCGTGCCACAACAGAGAGAAGGCTCGCGGTCTGGGCAAGTACATCTGCCAGAAGTGTCACGCCATCATCGAGGAGCAGCCGCTGCTCTTCAAGAACGACCCGTACCACCCTGACCACTTCAACTGCAACAACTGCGGGTACAGTGCCCACACACATGCACGCACCCACCCACTCACCCATCCACCCATCCATCCATCCATCCATCCATCCATCCATCCATCCATCCATCCATCTTCGCCCTCTTATCCGGAGTCTGGTCGTGCAGGTAGCAGTCCCAGCAGAAACTCCCAGACTTCTCTTTCTCTGGCCACATCAGCCAGCTCTAACTGGAGGGATTCCGAGTCGTTCCCAGGCCAGCGGAGACATATAATCCCCCCCATCTGGTCCTTGGTCCTCCCTGTGGCCTCCTCCCTGGTGGGTGTGCCTCCCTGGGGAGGCTACCAAGTGGCATCCATCTCAATCTGGCTCCTCTCTATGCCAAGGAGCAGGCATTGCCAGCCACTCTCCAGAGAAAACCAGTTTTAGGCCACTTCTATCCACCAGCTTGTGGGTCATTATGACGATCATTTCATGGCCACAGGTGAGAGCAGGAATGGAGATTCCTCCATTCCTGGTAGGTAGGTAGGTAGGTTGAGAGCTTTGCCTTCTGGCTCAGCTCTCTTTTTGCCACAACAGTGTGGTACATCGAACGCAGTACCGCTCCTGGTGCTCCCCTTCTCCGGCTGATCTCCCGCTCCGCCGTCATCTCACTCGTGAACAAGACCCAGAGATACTTGAACTCCTTCACCTGGGGCACAGTTCCAGCAGAGAGCTCCAGACTTCCCTTTCCCAGGCCACATTAGCCACTTCATACTGGGCAATCACAAGGCGTTCCAAGGCCAGTGTGACAATATAATCCCCCACATCTGGTCCTTGGTCTGCCCCAGGAAC
>NC_139954.1:6671659-6816659 GCF_963454915.1 Gymnoscopelus microlampas | reverse complement strand
ACTGATGTACTTGAGTCCTATTTGAAAAAGAGCGAAAATAGCCGATCTAAAGCTTGCGACACGCTGTGAGCTTGTAGATCGGCTATTTTAGCTATTTTTCAAATATTTAGAAAGTGTGGTTAAAATATTCAAAGAAAAGAAAACATGGTGTCTCATAATGGTGTACATCAATACCAACGATTCCCAACCGATGGACCCTGAGGGTAGTCATCGGCAAAACGCTAAGATTTAAATGATAATATAACATTGATAAAATAAAATAAAATGTTTGATTTTATTTGACTGATTGTTAAAAAACAAACATGCTCTGGGACCGCACCGATTGGGTGCCGTGTTAAGTGGTCTGATGGAGACTTTCAAGTTTAGGCCCTGGTCGGGAAAACGTTGGGAAGCGCTGATCTACACGTTGTTTCCTCTGCTCTTTCTGGACCACTGGTCCATCCCTATGTTCTATACATCACATCTCACTCTCAGTCTCATTCACACTCATCACTGTTGATATATCTGCAGCAGCTGAGAACCACTGCTCTTTCATTTTCATCATTTTCCCCATCTTGTCTTCAGCATTGCTCTCTCTCTCTCTCTCTCTCTCTCTCTCTGTCTCTCTTTATGTCTCTCTCTCTCTCTGCAGCACCATGTGTGCTCAGTGTGCGAGCGTCCCTTCCAGGGTCACCCGTACTATGAGCGAAACGGTCATAAGTACTGTGAGAGACACTTTGACATGGTGAGGGGTTTCTAGGCTCGGAGGGGCCTGAACCCCTCCTCTGCCCCCCCCCCCCGGGGACCCCTGTTGTTCTGCTCTCTCTAAAAGGGTCGTTCACACCAATCACTCTAACTATAACTATAAAGCTATAGTTTAAAAACAGCAATTCATCACCTGTTCACAAAGACAATGGTGAAAGATATAGTTATAGTTACTGTTATAGTGATTGTTGCTTGGCGTGGATGGCCCTTAAGCCTGGCTAGCCTGCTGTATTGTGTTCCTTGCTGACTCCATCCATCCTTCATCTTCACAAGCAGACACGTTCTGGGGACTCAGAACCAGCTAGCATTTATCTGACTCTTATTCTGGCAGCCCATTTTTTTTTTGGCCATAACCTAGATTAGAATCAGACTGGTTTTTAAAAACAAAACAAAAACACAAAGAAAAATAGGAAATCAGATTTCAGCCACATTCCTAGATGTTTTGAAATGTGCAAACACCCATTCAGCGAGGGTAGTGGGACGGATGTGTGTGTGTTACAATATCCTGGTGAACTTCCTCACTGTCATTTTATTAATTTCATTTTATTTGTTTATTTAGACGGGACAATGCACATTAATGAACATTCAATATATGAACGTGAATTCAATCAACTGAACATGATCTCACGTAAACATGCCGGATTTAGCTAGAAGCTCATTTCCATCGTGCAGTCCACACATTTAAAAACACCACAATAACAACATGACAACAACAGAGAGAAATTATTATTTTAAGAATACCACACCTAGTTTAAACTAAAAACCTAAATACCCACTACATCTAATACCTAAGCAGAATAGTATATCTAAAGCCCAATTTGAAATAGCTAAGATTTAAAGTTTATCGATGTTCAACATGTTTGGGACATTTTCTAACCATTGTGGTGAATAGAAGCAGCTGGGTGATCCGTGTGCATACTGTGTATCCGAGGAGACATGCGGTTGTCAACACCCTCCCCAGACTAAACAGTGGGGGTTGGCATAGCGACAGGGACCACAGTACACACGGGGGGAAATTGGCTACACTAAATTGGGGGAGAAAATAGGAAGTGATTGAACAAATATGAAATGCCAGAATTTTGCTTTTATTTTGTTTTGTTTATTTGTTGAGGGTTTTGTGCACTGAATTCCCCCCCGGACATGCAACAGACATGTGCACAGCATTGACATACAACGTTAAAGGAGTAGTTCACCCAAAGAATGACTTATTTTCTATCAATTACACACCCCATGAAGCATTGAATTCATGGATATGTTTTTGTCGCATTCCTAAGGCAATAATTTGATGACCGGCGGAAAGACGCTAATGTGTCCGGTAGAAGACTCAAAGGAGACTTTTTGAGTCTCCTACCGGAGAGACCGCCGGTCATCAAATTAGTGGCTTACGAATGCGACAAAAACAAAAAAAATATCCTTGAATTCAATGCTTCATGGGGTGTGTAATTGATAGAAAATAAGACATTTCTTGGTTGAACTACTCCTTTAATATTTAATATAAAAATATATTTGTATTCAAAATAATCAGTGATATCAGACAGTTGAGCAGGATATATGTACCTAGAGCCTTATATAATGTAGTTTTGGCTAAATCACAACTATGCTGGTTCTGTGTCCCCTAAAATTGTGCTGTTCCATTTCATGAATACCTCAAGACGTCTGTCTGTAGAAGATGACCAGGGATGAGTGGGTTGCCCCCCACAGTGGATTGTTAAATTAGTGCTAAGTAACCAGACGTGCTGGGCTGTGGGATGCTCCCACAGTGGGTTGTTATATTAGTGCTAACCAGATGTTGCTTTGGGCTGTTGGGGTTTGTTTGCAGCATTTTGTGTGTGCTAAGTGTGAGAAACCCTTCCTGGGACATCGGCACTACGAGCGCAAGGGCCTCGCCTACTGTGAAACCCACTACAACCAGGTAATGCACCCTCATACTGACTATCAGCTCTGTGAAACCCACTACGACCAGGTAATGCACCCTCATACTGACTATCAGCTCTGTGAAACCCACTACAACCAGGTAATGCACCCTCATACTGACTATCAGCTCTGTGAAACCCACTACGACCAGGTAATGCACCCTCATAGTCAGCCGTAATCAGTTCCATCTCTGCCAACAAATATGTTGTTTTAGAATCAGAATCAGAAGTGGGTTTTGTACATCATTTTAAAGCTAATTTATGAAGCTAATTCATGTCATTATGATATAAACATAAGCACATTTTGTTGCTGTTTTTAAACGTAGAAGTGCTATTTCTGAGTTCATATTTGGTTCTCACCCTAAACGTATTGAGTGAGCTACTGTAGTGCGTATCAAAGTATTTCAGAGAGCTCGTTCAGAGCCTGTTAGTTATCTTGGATCATAGTTATCACTTATTATTGAAATGGAAAGCATGAATAATATTGTGTTAGATTTGGGACAACAAACAGATGTGTTGGCGTTCATCAGTGAATCAGTGAATTTAGCTGAGGTATAGACAGACATTCGTGTCCGAGGTCATGGCACCGCCTTGTGGTTGAATTGAGTAAAATGGGTAAAATGCAGCCTACGTTTTGATGTGCATGGCACCTGAATGCAGCACGGTATCTGACAAAGACTACCATTAACCACTTGAACCCTAGCGTCCCTGTTCTGGGGGGCGAACATGCGTCGAAAATAGCCGATATACAAGGTCACAATGCGCCGCAGTGTGCTGCGTTGTGACCTTGTGGATCAGCTATTTTCAACACATTTCAACGCATTTCGATCAGTTATTTTCAGCAAAGATATTTGTTGTAGAGGTAAACACTACTGGCCCTAGTGTAGAGCCCTGGGGGACCCCGGTCAACAAGGTATACAGGGTTTAAGTGGTTTAATGAATTGTTTGACAATTGTCACTCGTAGTGGCATCATCCACTGCATGCTAACCTGTCTGTCTGTCTGTCTGTCTGTCTGTCTGTCTGTCTGTCTGTCTGTCTGTCTGTCTGTGTTCCACAGCTCTTTGGAGATGTCTGCTACCACTGCAATCGAGTTATTGAAGGCGATGGTGAGATCAAAAAACAACCTTGAATGATTTAAAATAGGGTTTTGCATACTGTGCAAAGAACAACAAGTATGTTAATACTATACAACTAGCACATGGTAGAGTATGTGAATTCAATATGACAAGTATATCTGCAGTGGTTGGAGGTGGCCTCCCTTCTCTTCCATTGAGACATTTAGACCCTGTGACACCAACATCAATACATTTATTTGAAGCAGATCAGTTGGACACTGCCATGCCATCGTTAGTATAGTTTGGACATCCCTGCAATTGCCTCTTCTAGTCAAGAGAGGAATTCAACGCACAAAAGACTAAAGGCTAAAGCTCTATCTTCAAGTAATCATTGTTTTATAGATTATTTGTTCAGTAACAGGACAGAAACTACATTTTCAGGTGGTTTGCTAATTTCAGCCAATCAGGAGGAGCCAATCATTTATCAGCTTCAGTTTTATAGTGCTCATTTCTTTGCACTCTTTGTTTTGACTCCTGTTACTGAACAAACACTCTATAGCAATGATTACTATCACAATATAGAGCTAGTTAACACTTATTTTAACAAAACAGCGTCGTTGTCTGCGTCGATAAGCATTAGTGATATTACCATGGTCATCTGTGACTGTGATTGAAGTGTTTGTTTTGTGTCATCCAGTGGTGTCTGCCCTGAACAAGGCCTGGTGTGTCAACTGTTTCGCCTGCTCCACCTGCAACACCAAACTCACCCTCAAGTAAGTCATACGCCAGCCTGGTAAACATTCAGTAGAAATGCATAAATCCTATCATAATAATAACCTAAGAAATTCTGGTTGAATTAATACCCACTGCAGAGTATGGATGTACCGTACCTATTCAGGAAGGGACAAATGCGTTCGAAACAAATGTTCTTATACCTGAAGTTGCTCATTAATATTCATATTTTGAAAAAGAATAAAAGAAACTCTTCAATATACAGTATGTCATTGTCACAGCTTCAGACATATGTCATGCAAATATACATAGACCATTTTTCAATAAATGGCTTTATCTTTAGATGTAATGTTAATGCTATATAACTATCACATCTATATGGCAGAGTATGAGAATACAATATAACAAGCACATCTGCAGTGGTTGGAGGTGGGCTCCTGTGAATACATTTATTTGAAACAGATGGATTGGACACTGCCGTCATTATTGTAGTTTGGACACCCCTGCAATTACCTCTTTCAGTCAGGAGAGGGAGACAACACACTTAAGATTTAGGCGTACATTTACTGTAGACTTAGGTTTACATTTCCGCCAAAGTAAGATGTTACCAAATTTACCTGAGTAACATTGTTCGCTAAACATCATTGTGCAGTTAATAAGTCCTGGACGTTTGAATCGGCTCATAATCCAGTATTTCCCCCAACTTTTCAAATCTTTCTGCAAATTAAAATGAATTGAAACACGGCGCTAACATAACTTTTACAAAACAATAAAGGCACCATAAACTTAAGTGTGCCGGATTACCTATATATGTCAAGTACATTTCAAGTCTCTATAAGTCGATTTTCATGCCATACTGAAATGAGTGGAACTCAATGGCTTCCTCAAAAGTCTAACAAACTATGCTTTGATTAGGAAAGTGATTGACATTATTGTCAAGTATACAGTGTAGTAGTCAGTGGGCTCAACATGCCAGAGAGCGGTGGTATGGTCCTTTCACTTAAGATAGCGTCCTTATTTCCACATATTCAAACCTTCACTGAGCTCTCACATAGACACAGCACAGTACAGTACAGTACAGTGCAGTAGTCTATGTTCTTTCTGCTTTCTGCATTTTCCTGTTTCTTGTCTGGGTCTGTTACTGTTACATCTCCACAGCATGATGTGTGGCTACATGTAAAGTCCCGCTCCAGTAAAGTCCCAAGTGTTAAAATAACTCTAGTCCACTAAAGTGTAATGGTCCATTTGGTTCCATTTGTACACTCTCTCAAGTTTACAGACCTGTAAGGGTCCATTTGGTTCCTAACTATCAATCATTTAGCTGGGGACCCCTGGAACCCCCCCAAAGAGCCATTTGGTTCCATTTCGTACTCTGAGTTGAATTTCCACTGAGGACTTTACTGCGTACACCCAGTCTTGACTATTCCTAATTTCTCTGCACTTTCTCTCAGAACCACTGTTTATCTCTCTGTCTTCTTCTGTTTTATCTTCCCTGTCCTTCACTTCTCCTCCACCTCTCTCATCACTCAACATCTCTCTGTACTCTTACCTCTCCATCTTTCTGTTGCCCTTCCATCTCTCCCTCCACTCCTCTTTTCCAACTCTCTCATCTCCTTCTCCTCTTCTGCTGGTGCTGTTTTCCTTTCGCTTCCTATCTCCCTTCCTCTCATGTATCCTGGCTCCGCTCCCGTTCGCTATGGCGCCCCTTCAGGAACAAGTTTTTGGAGGTGGACCTGAAGCCGATGTGTAAGCACTGCTACGAGCGCATGCCGGACGACATGAAGCGGCGGTTCGCCAAGTGCGAGAAAGAGAAGAAGAAGAAAACAATCATACCCATGTGTCTGTAAAATCCTCTATCCCTCCTTTCTCCCCCACTTCTCATCTCTCCATCCTTTGGTTAGTGTCCTGTTCTCCTTTCTTTCTCAGATTTTTCTGCTCTCTTTGATATTACATCATCCTTCATATTCGTCGTCGCCATCGTCCGTCCATTGTCTTATTTCAGTAAACGTTGTTTAGGGGCCAAAAAAAGGAGAATTCAATATTCTGAGGTAGCCATGACTGAGAAGCTAAAAGTCAAAATTAACCACTTAAGCCCTACATTTTACTTTCTTGTATGACGTGTCATGTGAAAATAGCCGATCTACAAGCTCTGAGCTCGTACATGGGGGTCTGTGACCTAATATTATTTCCAACAGGGGGTCCTTGAAAAGAAAACAATGTTGAGAATCACTTAGTAAGCTTGAAATAGTCTAAAGCTGCTGTTACATCAATACACTACGATTCAATTCAAAGGGCTTCATTGGCATGAGAAAAGTGGAACAAAACAATCAAAACAAAATAATGTATGTGTAATTAAAAGGCTGAATAAAGGCATGTGTAAACAGAGCTGTGTCACATTACAACTTAAGAGAAAAAACTAGCTCACAAAACCATAAGAATTGTTCATTTGCTGTCAGAAAGAGTTATACTGTATCATAAGGATTAGCTTGTGATACACTTTTGAAAAGAATAGCTGCAATATTTCAATGTTCAATGTATTGTGCACAAAATCGCAGTTTTTCAAAATGTGTTTAAAGGGAGTTGCTATGTTTGTATGTACAGTAGTTATATGTACCGAGATCGCTCAGTGCAGACAGTGCAGGAATACACACGATTAGTAGTCTTTAAAGACATAGTATGTAACTTTGCCCTGTGTTATTTTTAGCGGCGCTAGCCGCTCTATGCCTGACTTTGTCCGTGTGCGTACGTCAACAAAGTGATTGGTCAGGTGCGTACGTCAACAAAGTGATTGGTCAAGCTTCACGTGACACGTGGCTATAAACACATTATAAACACATATCGATGACAAAATGTATCAAAGGCGCCGCTACCTTCACACAGGGTGTGATTTTTTTACAGTAATAACAATATTTATTTATACCAATCATTTCCCTCTATACCAGCAGTCATCAGCCACTGGAGTAGTGCGGTAGTGTTTACCTGCAGAAACACATGGTAGTCTCGCTGTATTTTGGTGTTTTCGGTAGATGGGAACTGGGCTGTTTTGTTATGTAAACACAGGGCAAAGTTACACACTGTACCATGCCTTTAAGGTGGAAGTTGTGACAGGAGTTGTTTGCAAACCAGTTGCTTGGCCAAAGCTTCACATCTCTGTCGGAAACACGGTGAAGGCTTTTCCAGCCAGACGGGCTGGTAGGGATTTAGGCACTAACTCCGGAAGTCTCCTACTATAATGTGGATTTAGACGAGCATGTCGACACATAGTTTTTGTGTGTGTGTGTGTGTGTGTGTGTGTGTGTGTGTGTGTGTGTGTGTGTGTGTGTGTGTGTGTGTGTGTGTGTGTGTGTGTGTGTGTGTGTGTGTGTGTGTGTGTGTGTGTTCTCCAAACCACTCAGTCAGTCACATGGCATAATAAAGAGAGCTTTGTTTCCGATGGCTCCAGGCCTATGTGTGTGTGTGTGTGTGTGTGTGCAGTGTGTGTGTGTGTGTGTGTGTGCAGTGTGTATGTACTGTGTGTGTGTGTGTGTGTGTGTGTGTGTGTGTGTGTGTGTGTGTGTGTGTGTGTGTGTGTGTGTGTGTGTGTGTGTGTGTGTGTGTGTGTGTGTGTGTGCGTGCGTGCGTGCGTGCGTGCGTGCGTGCGTGCGTGCGTGCGTGCGTGCGTGCGTGCGTGCGTGCGTGCGTGCGTGCGTGCGTGCGCGCGCGTGCGTGTGTGTAATTCCTTGGCAGTGGGGATCTCAGGAAGTACCCTTGTGTTTTAAGGCCGCAGATCCACTGCCACGTTTAAGCGAACATAGCGGCTCTACAAACTCTGCAAGTTGAGCTTGTATATCAATATCAACCATTTTCTCCAGACCCTATATAGCATTCGGAGATTGTGGAATAGTTGTCTGGCTACGCAAGACATATTATCAAGTGATGTTATCAAGTCAGAAGTCACATGAACACTGACACCTAGCTGGTCTCTCCTCCTCTCTTCTCCTCTCTCTTCCTCTCTTCTTCTATCTCCTCTCTCCAACACAGGAACAAGTTTGTGGAGTTCGACATGAAGCCAGTGTGTAAGAAGTGCTACGAGAAGTTCCCTCTGGAGCTGAAGAAGAGACTGAAGAAGCTTTCTGAAACCGTCGCACGGAAGTAGAGCAGAGCGGACGAGATTACATTTATACTCCCATTAGCACGGTGGTGTCGCTTTGCCGAAAAGAGCGGATTTCCAGCAAGCAACTCCGTCATACTATGGAGTATGATTCAGGCTGTATAGACCAGTGGTTCTTGAGGGTGTTCCAGGGGGTCCCCAACTAAATTAGTTTAACCACTTCAACCGTATTTTATACATTGGTTATTCGAAAATGGCTTGAAGAATTGTGAAGCATTTGAAACAAATATTTTAAATATTCTTTTAAGAAACCTTATCCTGTGGGGGTCCCTGGCACAAAATATTTTCACATGGGTGTCAATTTGGTGGTCCTCCACGTTGAAATGTTTTGAGAACCACTGGTAAAGACAGACTGATGGATAGATGGAGAGACTGACAGACAGACTGACAGACGGTGTTGGTCAGTTGATCGGTCATTTTAATAGCTGTCATTATGCTCACTGCACAAGCTTAGCTTCAGTCCAGTGCCTTTGCCTAAAATACAGTGTAACCTTTCTGTCGTTTGATGTTTTTTTTCTTTCTTCTCCCGTTTTAAAATAAACACATTACAATGGTCCCTGTATATTTCACAACAATGTTTGTTTTTATTTCCCTACCGATGGTGCCAGACTATTCGCCAACACTTCTGTTATTGTGATGCCCAGCAGATGTTACTGATCTATAAAAGACAAAAGAAAGACAAATCAACCAAAGAGATGTTACAGGCAGGAGGCGACTAAAAGAACGGTTTAATGATATTTAAAGTGTGGAATATCTCCTGCTGGACCCGTGTTACTGCTTTTACGTTTTGCTATATATTATATAAAGAATATACATATACATTTTTATGTTGTTTTATTATTATACTTTGTATTGCCTTTCTGCACAGACTGTTAATGACAAATAATATTTGATGTTACAACAACGGAATATGCCATTGTTCATTGGTGTGCCTTACTATTATGTTCCCTGTATCAAAACCATAATCAACGTTGCGCAAACCAGTGGTCCTCAAAGTGCTGTCTGAGAGTGCACAAATGGAACCAAATGGACCCTTGCGGGTCCATTTGGTTCCATTTGTACAGTCTCAGAGTTATGGGGCTCCTTGAAATTAACAACTTTGAGAACCAGTGTTGCAAACTGCTGCAAAAAGGGCTTATTTATGCGAGAGACCGGATGTCGGATGTAAGAGTGGGTATTTCCTTTGTAATCCCACTAAAGCGAGCCTCTTAAGGGAGGTGAGCTGACTTCCTCTGAGCCCAGTGCCCCGATCCTCTTAGGAATTAAACCAAATTGTTGACTAGAACGGCGTAATTTAGCCTTGAAACAGTTTAAGCTGTTCTTTATTCAAAGATATACATAGCTTGGCTTTTTTGCATAGCTACTGGTATGATGACAATGATTACATTCCATTGTTGTATGGAATTTAGATTTTCTATATCAACCAGATTTCATTACACGTCTCATATAATACACACACGTTATTGCGATGCATAAAGCAATATTTATTTATGTAAACCACACACCTGTGCATGTTTAATGCTTGAATGGTGAGCAAATCTTTTTTCATGGCGTTGTAATAATAATGCTGCATTTCTCTGAATAAAGATCTATCGCAGTTCATGCATATGCTGGCATTAATGTCCATCTTGTGTCTGTTTTTTTTTCATTTTTTTTTTCAGGTTTGGATACCAATTTCATCCAATCAGGAGAGAGTACCCATTTATAATCAGCTTTAATTCTATAGTGTTTCAGTTCCAATGTGTTCTGCTCATTTCTTTATGTCACTTTCACCTGTTTATCCTGTATGTGTTCTCTCTCCTGATTGGATAAAATTGGTATCCAAACCTGGGAAAATGCATTTTCTATTTACTAAAGAGCTGGAGAGGAGAGACAGGGAGAAGAACCCTGTTACTGAACAAACACTATATAGCAACAATTACTATCACAATATAGAGATATTCAACAATCAACACTTACCAAAAGCACTTATTTTCAAGTACAGTACTTGAGTAAATGTAGGCTTACTTAAAGCTGATGTAACTTTCCTCTTCTACCCCGGATTTGAGCCTGGTTTACTGCGCAATTGCTGCAAATTCTACCATTGAGCTTGAAAGCCAGCCTGCTTGCTCAGGGGAGAATCTTGATTATCAGGTCAAAATTCGTGTCAGATCCTGTGTCTAGGTGAGACATGACCTTTGACATGATCTAAATGTCTCAATAGAAGAGCAGGGAGACAAAATACAACCGCCCCAATTGTATAAGTTGTATTGTATTAACATACTCTACCAAACAGATTGGACAAAATTACATTCTATTCATTAAAAAAAGTTACATGGTGCCGCTTTAAGTACTTTACACTACTGAACACATCTGATCCTGTTGGATTTTCTACAGTAGTGGTTCTCAAAATGGGGTCCGGGGACCCCCAGGGGTCCTTGAGAAGGTTCCGTGCGGTCCTCAGCAATATAAGTTAATATTGGATCAAAATCAGTTTAACTGCTCTAACCCTATATACATCGGTTATTTGAAAATTGCCGATCTACAAGCTCACACGTTGTGAACGTGTAGATCTGCTATTCAAAAGAAATAATTGTGAAGAAAGATTTGGGAATCATTTTGAAAAATGATAACAACACACATCTGGGAGTCTGTGGCACAAAATATTTTCTGATGGGGGTCCGCAGCCAAATAAACATTTTAATTTGGTCTTTGGGGGTCCTTGACATGAAAAAGAGTGAATCTCAAACTTTTATTTTAAATTTCAAGGACCCCCACCGTTTGGTATGAGGACCCCCATATAACCTTGAAAGTATACAAATGGAACGGGTCCATTTGGTTCCACTTGTACACTGTCAGAGTCCATTTGGTTAACTATCAATCATTATGATGATGGGGACCACCTCACCTGGAAGTTGGAACCTCCTCAAGGAACCCTGGGGGTCCCGGACCCCACTTTGAGAACCTCTAGCGCAGTGGTTCTCAACATTTTCAGGCCGTGACCCCCAAAATAATCATATTTGAACTGGGGACCCACCAAAATAATCATATTTGAATATACTTGACAAGCACCTGGAAATGGAATTGTAAGAGTTGAGACATTACATTTAGTTTGACTCAGTTCCACAGATAAATATTGTGAAAATAGCTGATCTACAAGCTCACAACGCCACAGGAGGTGTTGTGAGCTTGTAGATCGGCTATTTCCTATATTTGACAATTTGGCCAATTATTTGACAATTTGGCCAAAGTTCTTTTATTGTATACTATAGTTTGTTTTACTTTTGATGCAGTAATTGTCTTTTTCTTTTCTTGTTTTTTTTTCTTGAGGTATCCGAAAAGGTCTTAAAAGTCCTTAAATTGTCACTTCACTGTCATCTGGGGACCCCCAAAAAAAATCATGTGGGGACCCCCCCTTGGGGTCCCGAGCCACACAGGTCGAGAACCACTGCTCTGGAGCAGCCAGCATCACTTGTCCGACGTACAATATTAGGGTTTAGGAGCAACCTGGGGGGGGCGACACACCAAAGAAAGAGGGAGTCCCCTTGTCCCACACACCTTCACAATAGAATAAAAGTGCGTCACACGTAAGTGCGTCACCAGTCACCAGCTGAACACGGTACGCACGTACCGAATTTAAATGTCATTGGACAGAGCAGTCACCGACCAACCAATCACAAGGCCTCGGTTTACTTATTATGTTACCACGTGACCAACAGTCGCCATACTCATTTGCTTCTCTGAGTCTGCGCACTGCCATGAAAAGAGAGAGAACGCTGGGATGAGCGGAATAAGAATGTCACGTTAAATTGTACATTGTTTTTTATAGTTATTTGCTCCCCTTTCCGTGCGTTTTCTATCGACTATTGAGGCATTTAGTGGTCGGTTGTTAGTGGAGTCATGCGGCGGAGTAAGGCCGAGGTGGACCGCTACATCTCCTCGGTACAGAGCTCCTCTCCTTCACTCAAAGAGGTGAGTTTACACACTGAACGGTTAGAGCCTGAACCTGGGGGTGGTGCGCACATACGGGTGACCTATACAATACTGTGACTGCTCCGTGTTGAAATGGCTGGTTGTTACAGTTGGGTTCTGTGCGAAATGTTTTCTGTTTTATATACTTTTATTCCAATTATTAGTTAATGTTAAACTTCATCAGTCAGTTTAGCCTTTACCTCACATTTAAAATACTAAACTAACTTAATAAAATGTAGTTAGTGTTACCATGCAAACTATCTCTACATCTAGGCTGTTGCCTGTTGTAATACCCAGTGGTGGGAAATATACTGAAATATTTTACTTACGTAAACGTATCAATACTGCAATGTAGAAATACTCGGTTACAACTAAACGTCCTGTATTCAAAATGTACTTGAGTAAAAGTACAAAAGTATTGGTATATTATACATTGTGCAGAATGTCCCATTTCCAAAATGTATAAAATATCTTGGTTAATGTACGTTTTGTAATTTTGATCAAAATCTACAAAGCAGCTAGTAACTAAAGTTTTCAAATAATTGTAGTGGAGTAAAAGTATAATAGCTGTCTCTGAGATGTAGTGGAGTAGAAGTAAATGTATAGAAAATTGGAAATACTCCAGTAAAGTAAAAGTATCTCAAAATGTTACTTAAATACAGTATTTTGAATTCTGGTGACTGATATTGTCCTTCTAATACGTGAGGAGACCGTGTTTTTTTTTTTAATTACTTTTTTCATTTATTTTTAATGTTTTTTTTTGGAAAATGAAAAAAATTAAATGCAATTAAAAAAAATAAATGAAAAACGTTATAGAAAAAACACGCCCCTCACGTATTAGGAGGGCAGGATGATTCACCAGAACCAAGGACGGGTGTTTTTGATGAAATGTTAAAAATGGAGTTTGAAGTTATAATGGGTTTGTATAGGAAGGGGGCGTGTCTGATAAAATTAATATCAAATATCTAAATACTGAATCAAGCAACTTAAAAACTGTCTGAGGGGCTCACAAAAGCCTGAGTAGACGATAAAATGACCAAAAGTTTTTTTGAAAGTGAAATATCCCTTTAACACCACTGCCTAGATGCAGACAGAATTTGCATTGAACTTGATTGAACTTGCTTGCGGCTATTGTTGTCGTACTAAACTAATGAAATAAAATCTCTTCGTTATTTCACAGTATAAAATGACATATATTTTTTAATTAAAATTACACACTTTTTATTCAAATGTCATGTTATTAATCGAGTGGACTCAGCGCGTTATGAAATGAACGCTGAGCCAGAAAATTAAATAACCACGAGCTGGGGGTCACAGAATACGATAGGACACCAATTTTGGTGTTGTTACTCCGATCTCCAGCAGCGGCATGTGTCAACCTGCCGGTATCATGACAGAAGCTGAAGCAGCAACAGCATCACTTTGCTGTTGACTTGATACAATGTCCATCATAAACAACACATTGTTGTGCTGATCAGTGAATAACCTCCATTCATTTCCCCACCGCCGCTAGCTATAGCTAATAATGCTAACTTTACAGCCCTACACAGCCCAGCCGGCATGTTGTTGACACTCCCTCGTGTCCTAATGATCGACACCGTTTTTAACGGCTAAATGCGCGGCATGCTAAGCTAGTGCTAGCATATATGGTAGCCAAGCTACACACACTCACACAGTGCTGTTGTTTTGACTTTGAATTAGTGCCTCTCTGTGTGTTAGATTGCTTAGTTTATATATTTATATCCTCGATTGTGAAATGAATATTGACCCCGCCTTGGCCACAATACAGGCACTGGACTGATAACTATAGCTCTTACAGTGATATGAATCCGAAAGTAGATGGATAGAATACTTCATTGGCAGTTAAAGTAAATCACAACAATGTCATTATTTAGGAAAACGCCAACGTGGATTATACACAAAAAAACCCTGAAGCTTGTTTCCATTGTTGTCTACTTTATTGAGACATATAACAATACGCAACAAACAATACAAACAACCATGAAAAAATAAATACAAATCCTTTATATATATATAAAGTTGGGAGCAATACATATAGGACAAGAGGTACCCTAAGACAGGGGTCTTCAACGTTTTTCAGGCCAAGGACCCCCTAGCTGAGAGAGAGATTAAGCAGGGACCCCCTCTATGTTGTATAAAATGTGTTTCAGATTCAACTTTTTTTTTTTTTTTTTACACATACCTCTTTGCCAAAAATAGCCGATCTACAAGCTCACAAGGCAGCGTTGTGAGCTTGTAGATCTGCTATTTTTGGCTTAAGTTCTCCTGAGAAAAGGGATGCTAGTCTGACCAGTTAGCCATAAACACTTTAACACTAAGTATGAGAGTCATAAGAGATATTTTGTTGGGTATATGTATATATGTGGTGCTGTGGCAACAACTCAGTATTTAGAATTTAACACAAAGCTGCCAACAAGGCACATGGACATGTAAGAATCCCACTTTATATGAAGTGTCACTTAATAATTATAGAAATTACACACAAACTGGACATAAATATTAGTTTGCTACCCTACCAAGAGGGTAGAGTAGGCCTACGGCTACCTATCTGTCTTTAAACCAATCTGCTATTTGACCGACACAGTAGCAACACAGATACTGTTTACTTATATTCTTAAAGTGTAATTTGTATTTAAATTAAACTACTGTATAGTCTTAATTGTGTTGTAACACACCGGTAACCCAACAAGAAACATTAGGATTAATACCAATCTGTATTAGACAATACTTCAACAGCACTTGTATTAGACAATTAGCCTAATATAAAGTAGATTATCATAGTAAACACAACAATTAAACCGAAAGTAAGTATTGCATAATGTAAGGGTACTTATTTCATGGCTAACCTTTGGTTTTTACAAGCTAAGCTACATACAGTAGGCTACATTAACCTGACACCTGAAATCAAGTTAACAGGGAGGAGATAGAAACCAAACCAATATCTCCAGCTTAAATCATTTTGCGATCGCCGGAGGACAGGTTAATACTGTTAATAATCTCCTTTCTATGCCGGTGGTATAATAATAATATAAGAATACACTTTATTTGTATAGCATCAAAAACATGATCAATTAGTATGAACAATTGAACTCCTTTCATTTATTTTTAAAAAGTTTAAAAAAATAACTGTTTCTTAATTATTTGATTAACCTACTTGAGCAAAGTCAGTTAAAGTCCCGCCATATTCTGTACTGTAGACACCTGTCATTATCAATGATATTATTGTGATCAATGATATTATTTCTCCACAGAAACCAATTAAAGGATTCTTATTTGCTAAACTGTACTTTGAAGCAAAGGAGTATGACCTGGCAAAAAGGTAAGCTCAAACACATCAGTGTCATTGTTGATACTCATGATGTAATATGTTGAAATCTTTTCTTCCCAAACAGAAGACCTTTAATAGGCTCTACAGCTTGTCTAGTCATATACAGCTTGCCTTGTTATATGACTAGACGAGGCAGTTCAGGTGATCTGGTAACACTTAAACCAAGAACAAATCTTCTATCTATAGAGCTGTAATAGGATGGAACTCATTGCCTAAGTGCATGATTAATACAAACAGAATTAAGAAAAAGCCGATAGAACACCTTATGCAAACAAGCCTGTACTAATCCCCAGACGCACAACGTTTAATGTGTTATAAGTGATTCGGTTTTAGTTTTAATTTTACTACATTATTGAACCTTTTATTTTCTATTTTAATTTAGATTATAATGATTGTAAAGTTGATGTAATGAATGTTTCTGTTAAAATGTTTGTCTGTGTCGGACCCCAGGAAGACTAGCTTTTGTCATGGCAAAAGCAAATGGGGATCCTAATAAACAATATACAGCAGCCATATTGGAAACAAATTGGGCCTCTTCCTTACATTTAGTGTAGTGCAGTGGTTCTCAAACTTTATCATTTCAAGGACCCCCATAACTCTGAGAGTATACAAATGGTATAATTGGTAAGACCTGTGAAGGAAGTAAGGAAGAGGCCCAATTTCGTTCTGATATTGCTGCTGTACATAGAGCCCATTGAGCGACCTCATGGTGGAAATAATGCTCTGTGTCGTGCTCTTTACAGACATGTATCGGAATACCTTAAGGTCCAGGAGAGGGATCCCAAAGCACACAAGTTCCTTGGCCAGCTATTTGAGAAGGAAGGAGAACTCAACAAGGCAATTGGCTGTTACAAGGTATGAAGTAAAGCTCTGCGCGGGACAGGTGTCTTAATCCTCCTGACCATTAACCTCTGGCTGTGGATTCAGCCCGTACTATCTGCAGTTTATTTTTGACTGCCTACCCACCCACTCGCCCGCTTCTACCTGCAGCCAATTTTAAGTACTGCCTGCTGGGTCTGCAACTATCAATTATTTTCTTAGCGAAAGATACATTCAATAATCAAGAAATGTGTTAATGTCTTTAATACAGGGGTTTTCAACAGGGGGTCCGGGACCCCTAGGTGGTCCTCAGAGTTACTACAGGGGGTCCCCCACATCTTTGTGTGATATGATGAAAAATATTTTACATTAACCACTTGAACCCTAGTATCCCTTTTCTGAGGAGAACTTTAGCCAAAAATAGCAGATCTACAAGCTCACAATGCCTCGCGCTGCAAGGCGTTGTGAGCTTGTAGATCGGCTATTTTTGGCAAAGAGTTATAGGTGTGTAGAGGGAAAAAAGAGCAGCAAAAGTTTATCTGAAACACAATTGTATACATCATCTCTCTCTCAGCTAGGGGGTCCTTGGCCTGAAAACGTTGAAGACCCACGCTTTAATATTTAAAAAGGTTTATGCTTTATTTTTTATTTCTTTACCCTTTTTCCACACCAATTTAGTCGTTATGCCAATTGATTCCTCCCCACAAACATTTCTGTGTGTTGTCACCGCTGTTGTATCCTACTGACTCACGTACCAGTGAGGAGCCCCCACCGTGAGGACGTAGAGCTTTCGTCCTAGTCCTACTCCTCCCGACCAACACTCCCTGCTGACAGGTGCCGCCTCAGCCCGTAGGATTACGTACAGTGCAGGCAAATGTCACCCTCCTCCCCGCCCGGCTTCCCTCACCCCGAACACGGGCCAATTGCGTTTTGTATAGACGCTCGACAAAGCCGGATGCACCACGGTGGATTCAAACCCACAACTTCCACATGGTGGGCAGCCACTTTACCACTGCGCCACCCGAGCGCCTAGTAAGCGTTATTTTACACTTTGTTGCACAACGGTGTTGTTGTGAAAAAAAATTGCTGATTGCGCGTTGTGAGCTTGTAGATCAGCCAATTTCATAACTTTTCTAAATTGAAAATGGTCTATAATGACATGCCCAAAATAGGGATCGATTACTGGAGGGGGTGTTAGACTTTCAGCACCATGGATTGGACAGAGACACAGTTTGCTGATCAATAGCTATTAATAGATACTTAACTGTCTGTAATAGAAACTGTCAACAGTAATAGTAACTGTCAACAGTTATCAGTTGACAGTTTCACGCAGACAGCCCAGACTGCCAAGTCAGAAACATACTCCATTTCTCTTGAGACACCTCAGTAAAACTATACAGTGTGCACATCGAAAATCAAGACGTCGGAAATGTCTCTGATGCATGTTAGTACTAAAGGACACATAAACAACTCACTATTGTTGCATCCAGGGGACGCACAATGTGTTACCTCAAAACAATGATCTAATGGAGAATCACCTTTTTTGTTTTACCGTCCCGACTCCTCACATCTGCAAGATCTGAACTGAGTCTGAACTGATAAACAAGTTGTTATTCGCAAACTCTATCCTCTTCTCTTCAAAACAATGTTTATCAGTTTCACACCCACATGCTCTGTAATTTGTGCTGTGTGTGAGATGGAGAGAGAGAGAGATAGAAAGAGAGAGGGGCTTGATGTCAGTGTGTGTGTGTGTGTGTGTGTGTGTGTGTGTGTGTGTGTGTGTGTGAGAGTAAAAATCAATTTGTATTATTTTAATTGACTAATCGATTATTCAGTTAATTGTTACCGTTTTAGTTTTTTACAATCTACGCTATGCTGCATTTTGAGTGCTTTGGGTTAATGGTTCAATCATTTATTGTCCTTTCAATAGTTAGGAAGGTGTCAAATCTTGTAATGCTTGGTGCTATTATGTTACTGTACTATTTTATGTTCCAGCTGTCTTCAATACCTGACAATTTAGGTGTGTGTGTGTGGTGGCTCGGACTGGAACTAGGGTTAGGATTTTAACGATAAAAAAGCGATCATATAATTTTGGCCTTCATTATAATTTTTACTAATTCTAATTCATTCCTCAATGTTGGAACTAAACTGAATGTGATTCTGGATGTTCTTACCGACTGTCTCTCTGTCTCCCTGTGTGTCCAGCGGTCGGTGGACTTGAACCCAGCCCAGAAGGACCTGGTTCTGAAGGTGGCAGAGTTGCTGTGCAGTAATGAGCAATGTGACAGCAGGGCAGAGTACTGGGTGGAGAAGGCTGGCAAGCTTCTGCCTGGCAACCCAGCCGTCTTCAACCTGAAGGTCAGTCTGTTCTCAACTGACTGTCACCACCCGAATGCAGATTATACTTTGTTGACCGTGGCTCACGTGCTGTTAGGTTTAGGAAAACACACTACACACACACACACACACACACACACACACACACACACACACACACACACACACACACACACACACACACACACACACACACACACACACACACACACACACACACACACACACCTGCTACTTTTACATGTGCATATGTTTCAAGAGACAGCTGTATGTTTCAAGGGACAGCTGTCTGGCTCTCCAACAGGCTCCATGCCTCCCACTGTCTCTTGTTAGGCATCTCAAACAGTTCATTCCTCTAACAAGTATTGTATTGACTATTGATTAATCATGTGCAAACAAATGCATGCACGTCTCTGCTGTCGGGCAGAAACAAGCTAGCAAAATATTTAACTTTTTCAGGAAATGAAAAAAAAAAACAACAACATGTTTTTAGAACAACACAAAGCTGCCTCATCAAAGTTGGTACGGCAACTTTATACATTGTCAGATACTTGAATGTGTCCTCATTTTATCATCACTTTACCCAAATACAGCTCAAGTGGCGTTGGGACGTTTTTGACCATTAATGTGGAGATTGTAATCGTCATTTTAATCAATGATGGACGAAACGACTGTCTTGTTGGAGTTACGTGGTTTGAATGACAGTTTGAGGATCCAATGAAGTTAGGAGCTTTAGTCAGAGGCGCCTTTTAATACTTATCATTGGTTCAATATTTGTATCAATATCAATAGCAATGATTTATTTAAAAAATGGAGATGGCTGGTTTCTGCCCGACAGTGACGATATGCATGTACAAATGGAACCAAATGGACCCGCATTCGTACACTCAGTTACATAAACACAGATTATTCCAGTGCAGATTGTGGTCCCAGAGAATAAACAAAAGTATCAAATGGGACTAGTCATGAATTAGTAAGGCCCGATGCATGTCAAACTGGTGATCTTTGAAATGAAAAAGGTTGAGAATCACTGTCCCATTCTGCGTTTCAGGAGAAGCTGTTGAGCCGTCAGGGCCAGCAGGGCTGGAACTGTCTGTTTGACCTGCTGCAGGCTGAGCTGGCAGCTCGACCGTCAGACACCCATGTCAACGTCAAGCTGGTGCAGCTGTACTGCCAGGACGGACGGCTGGACGAGGCCGTCAAGCATTGTCTGGCTGTGGAGAAGAGAGGCCTCCTGCGTCACAGCCTGGACTGGTACACCGTGGTGCAGGCCACCCTGCAGGTCAGGTTCTGGGCTGTAACAATGTGTCCCTAATGCAGTGGTTTCCCAAACAATGGGTTAGGACCCATTTGTTTGTGTCGCGAGTAAAAATCCCCCTTTTAATTATAATGTCATTTTTTTTAAGCCGAGCTACGAGCTTGTAGATCTGCTATTTTCGAAAAATCATGAAAATGTGTGCAAATCTTTGAACACTATATTATATTATAGTATAGTATATTCTTTTAAAGCGAACATTTTGAACTCAAATCTTTGCTTCTGGGGGTCTCTGGAACAAAATATTTTGAGATGAGGATTGACGGCCAAATACATATCATTTTGGGGGTCCTTGACATGAAAAAGTTTGAGCACCACTAATATAGAAACATACGTTTTTCAGAATACTGTTTAGAAGACATTTGTAGAATCGGCTTCAGGTCTTAATGGGTTATTCCAATGGTAGAGTGAACTTGAACACAGCTTCTGAACGATTCTTTAGCCAATCGTCACAAGCCACACAATCTAGTGTCCGAATCCCAACATTCGGACACTAAGATGTCTTTTTTCCCCCGAAAAACTAATCGGGAGAAAATCTACTTTGCTATCGGTCTTTCTCTGTTCCAGCAACACGCTCTCCCGCGATCTAGCACCAGTAAACATGGGAACGTTCACGAGATCCGACCGTCAGGAGACCATGTTTGTACCATTCCCAGAATAATTGAAAACCTTTGCTGACTTGTTTGTTGCTGTGTTGTTTTCAGGAGTACTTGGCCCAACCCAGTGTGGCCAACAATGACAAGATGTCCCGCCGTCACCAGAGGGAGCTGCTATTGGCTCACTGCAACCTACTGAGACTCACACTGTCTGGGAGAGGACTGCAGGCCAGCCTGGACGCCCTCAGAAGTTTTGACCAGGCCATGCAGGCCCTGAGCAGCACGGCAGGCAGCCAGTCAGACGAGCTGTCCGAGGTGTTTGTGGAGATGAAGGGCCATCTGTACCTGCACACGGCCACCTTGCTGCTGAAGATGGCCCAGGAGAGGGAACAGCAGTGGAGGGCCGTGGTAGACCTGGCCGCTCTGTGCTACCTGCTGGCCTACCAGGCACCCAGACCCAAGCCTAAAGTCAGCAAAGGGGACCAGACGGCTTACCAGCTTGTGGAACTCCTGGCCAGCGACAGACAGAGCCAGGCGGGCCACATGTTGTTCAACCTCACCACGGACATACACACCCTGGTCAAAGAGGTCAGTGTCTACACACACACACACACACACACACACACACACACACACACACACACACACACACAGACACACAGCTGTCGGGTAGAACAACTGTCAACACACTGTCCCATGTGTGGATGTTTGCCGTTTTGATGTTGGCATTAGAGCTGCAACTATTTGTTATTTTATTAGAGATTATTCTATTGATTACCTTTTCAATTAATCAAATAATAAGGGTGTTTTGCAAAAAAAAGTAATTGATTGTTTTTGGATAACTGACTAATTGGCTATCCATTTTTAATACTTCATCATACAAAGTGTACGCATGAAACTAGCGTACATGTCTTAATATAAAATAACATACAGGTGCTGCAACAGTTCTTCAGGCTAATTCATTAAATCGGTTATGAAAAATCATCAATTGGAATGTTTTTCCACTACGTAGCTTAATTCATTGAAAATCGATTCTTCGATTAAGCAAAAAAGATATTCATACTCGATTTACAGCTCTATATGAAACCTTAGTATCAACTTTATCGTCCATGAATACGAGAGCACTTAAGTCTTATCACCCAACAAAGTACATTCTATTCTCATGTACTACTGAAATGTTATCTGTGTGTGACCTAAAAATATAATTAAGAGCACCTCTGCGACTGCCAATAATTGCTGTGGTGGTGACCAAAGCGGCACGCCGAGTGAACCGAAACAAGCGCTCCCTGCCATCCAACTTGCATTCCCCTCTGAGGCTGAGCTCCCACTGCCATTGGTCTCTTGGTGCTAATAGCGTTAGCGTGTAGAATGTTTACTCGTTGACACAACGGAGCAGAGTGTTGCTTAGAGCTGCTGCTTTCTGACACTCACAGTGTGCGATGTCACTGCGTGTCAGAAAGTACTTTATTTATTGCATAACGTTCAGGACATTGCATAACATCCCAGTGGTGGTCTACCAGTGTTTTTAAGGCTACTGTCACCATTTTATGTTAACCACACTGTTATATTGTTGTTCTATTCATTATTTGACCAATTAACGTGTTGAGTCAAGTGGTCAGATGGGTGCATTTTCAGAGCATGTTTACTTGTGTTCCTATTTATCGTTATCACAATGAAAACTTATTTTTCAAAGTTGCAAAGAAGAAATACTGTCAGTTTTTTTCCTCTTAAATTTTTATTATCAATACAAGCTTAGTGTTTCGCCAATTAGTTGGGGGCTCATTGACAACATCCTCACGGCTCACTAGTGGTGGTGGGCCGTGAGGCCTGGTGTAGTATAATTCCACCAGTAAAAAGTGTGTGTGTGTGTGTGTGTGTGTTCAGGTGGTGGAGGCGTTTGGGAACCGCAGCGGGCAGGGGTCTCTCTTTGAGCTTCTGTTTGGACCCCAGGCGCCGACGGGAACCTCCTTCATCGCCAACGACGACATCCGCTCCCTCAACAGCCAGTCCCCAGAGCCCCCCCAACTGGCCAAGTGGGACAGCGGTACGAGTCCCTCTCAGGGCTTTATACTAGTGTCTTTTCTGTTTTCTCTCTATATCAAATCTCTTCGCAGATATAACAGCCGAGCAACAAGCTCTGACAACGCCACTCGCAACCCCAGAATACAGATGCTGGGGTTTAACTGGTTAACTTCAACCCTATGTTGATGTATGTAATTATAGATGTGCTTGTTTTTCTAAAATAGTTGATCTTTGTGAGCTTGTAGATCAGCTATTTTTGAAAACATTTTGGGCATTGATTGATTGATTGAATACTTTATTAGTCAGAAATGCAGTCAGCATGTGGTACAGTCAGATATAAAAGTCAGGCTAAAAGGATGACACTAAAAACGTCCTGGGGACCTGTTGACGTTCTCTACTACTGTAGGTTGCATTATGCTCCATGGAGGGGACCTGCAGCATCTGAGCTGGCTGGCTCTACAGTGGGCCATTCAGGACCAGAGAGCGTCCCTACGAGACTGGCTGAAGCAGCTGTTCCCCAGGCTCTCGCTGGAGACGTCCAAGCTGGACACCAACGCGCCAGAGTCCATCTGTCTGCTGGACCTGGAGGTATGTATAACTGCTCCTAAACTGTATTTCTCTGAGGCAGAATAGACCACGCTCCAACTGATGTTCACGAGGGCTTTTTATTTTAACCCCAATGTAGACAACGTGAAAAACTGTAAATGAAATGACATAAAACAAATACAATTTTTAACCACAATGAATTAAACATGAATTATTAATGTCCTTGTTGACAGTCATGCCGTCTTCTTTTTAAATGTCCATGAAATGTCCACATAACACATGAAATGTCCATTTTAGTTGCATAAACACACACAACAAAACAACAATAACAATGACTGAACAGACCAACACAATAAACAATGACATACCGTGTGCGCCTTCTGCCCAGATATGCTCAGGAGTGTTAGTACTTTTTATCATTTTATACCATTTTATATATTTTCTTCTTGGCGTACACAGAGCTCCTCACAGCTCTGAAACCCTGTTTGTTCTGATTACCAGCACCTAAGCTCACGCAGGTGAACCCAATGCTGCCATGATTGGTGTCACGTGATATCTGCTACAGCAGGCCACAATGCAGAGAACAGTGGAAGGCACTATATCACCATACTCCATGCACATACAATACAGTATATTACCCCAAATAAACAATATTCACTTTTCATATTTTCAGAAAAATAATAAACCCAATACCACAAAATTCAACCACTCTGGAACAGCTACACTGCCCCCAAATTACACTCAATTTATTACTGCTTAATGACCTCTTATGCTGTATAAATCTGTAATTTTCCTATCTAAATGAACAAAACATTTCACATTCTTTATAGTTTGAATTGACCTTCAACCAACCCACATTTATGCACTCATTTTTGTATTATATCACAGGTTTTGTATTGGAATTGGACTTAAATTTGTGTCAGACCTTTCTTTCCTAAGTGACCCTGCCCCCTTGGACCTTCATCTTCACTTGTTTCTTTCCTCTTCTCCTTTTTCTTTTTGTTCCTGACAGTCCGGTATTTTCTGTCAGAGCTGTGGAAACATCAGAACGGTTTACCACGTTCTTCTCCTGTCCCACTTCAGTGGAGTTCTTGGATGCTGAGCTTTCCATTCTTCTCAGCTTCTTTCTGGGTTTTGTTTCCTCTTCCAGGAGTGGTATGGAGCTCTCTGTGCCATGCTCAAGCTTCACTGTGGCCATAACTGTACATGGCTTCTTCAATGCGACATCCTTTGAGCTTGCACGTGTTATGCACCCCACAACACTCCAGCCTAGGTCAGTTCTGACTGCATAAGGCTCATAATCTTCACCTGCTATAACTTGTTTTGGCTTCAGAGCTCTTGCACAGTCATAGCCGATAAGAAGACCAACAGGACAGTCCAACAAGTCAGGCATTTCTTCTGCTATGCCGTGAAGGTGAGTCCAGAGTTTTGCAGTTTTCCGAGTGGGAATACTGTTCTGCTCTAGCGGTATGTACTCCCGTGTGTACGCAGGTGGCAAATCAATGTTTTCTTGTGAGAAGTAACCTCTTATCCTCAGACCAGTCACTCTTTGGCATTTGACGACTGAACCTCTGTCGGTCAGTGTTGACAGTTTCAGTTTGACTGGCTGTGCATCTGCTTGAATCTTTTCTGCAGTTTCTAAATCAATGAAGGTGTTGCTGCTTTGTGTGTCCAGCAGCGCATACACCAAGGTTTCAGGGCAGGTGCCATCGGCCGATGACAGCCACACAGGAACAGTCATTGATGTGCGGTTACCATTGTCCCCAGTCACGCTGCATGAGACAGTTGAAGCTGTTGCCTCTAGCTCTCCAGAAGGCTCTTCGACTTGATTTTCCTCATGAAGTGGAGATGGATGGTTCCCCCTGCAAAGGTTGCAAGTGGCCCGGTTCCTGCAGTTTTTGGAGATATGGCCTACTCTGAGGCATCCAAAGCACATCTTATTCTCCATGACACACTTTTTCTTTTCCTCAAGTGACAAAGCTGCAAATGTTTCACATTTATAAATGAAGTGATTCTGCTGACAACATGTACATATTATTTGCCTTTTGTTTGCAGAATGGCTATTTTCTGAATCAGCAGTGTTTTGGGAGGTTTCAGACACCTCTGTAGTTGTCGCTAAGACCCTCGCTCTAGAATGCTTTGGTTCCCTCACAGATTTTTCATCCTCATTTCTCAATGCATGAAGGGAGGTAATAGGGTTGCACGCTGCACGTGCTTCACTTGCCACAAAGTTAGCAAATTCTTTAAACCCTGGGTATGGCTTTCTCTCATACAAACCATCAGTGACTTGTCGGTTCCAGCGGGTAGTGACAAAGTCTGGAAGTTTTTGTAGCAATCTTTGATTTTGTTCACAATCGTTCAAGACATTTAGCCCCTCCACATAGGGCATGGCATTGTTGCATGAGATCAGGAAATCACTGAACTCCCTTAATTTAAGTGAATCCCTTGGTCCAATCTTTGGCCAGCTGTTGAGCTTTTCCCTGAAGGCTCTTTGCACCATGAACGGGTGTCCATAGCGCTCGTTCAGGGCGTCCCATGCCTGCACATATGCCTGATCGTCACTTCTATAGAATGTGCCTTCTAACACACTTAGTGCTTCCCCACTAATGTATCTTTTTAAATAGTACAGCCTGTGTGCTGAATTTTTACAGCTCGTTTCAATTAGGGCTTTGAAACATGTGCTCCATTCAATGAATTTTAAAGGATCTCCTGTAAATATGAATGGCTCTGGTGCTGGAAGTTTATTCAGCATCAGGGACTCTTGTAACGCTTGAACTAGTGAGACTTCATGTATTGTGAGCTCTTGCTTGTTTTCAGTGGAAGGAAGGATTGGAGTGCTACTCCGTTGGATAACAGGCTGACTTGGAAGCTGGATATTTGCTGGTTCCATGTCCCTTATTTTGCTATTCAGCTTCAATTCCTCTTCAACATAGGCGTTATATTCAGCTTCTACAACTTCCAAGTCTCTTTGTTTTTCCAGTTTGCTCAACTTCCGTTCAGCTGCTATGACTTCAAATGCTCTCTTCAATTTTTCTTCCATATTCCCTTGTTTGGCTTCCAAGTCCCGTTGTGTCTCAAGTTTCCTCAACTCTTCTCTCTGGGCTGAAATGTCTTCTTCATTGTTTATTTCAGCCTTCTTTGAAGCCAATCGCACTGCTGCTCTTACTTTTTCAATTGTTAATGCATCTGAGGCTTGACTTCCTTGCTGGCTGCCCCGTTCTGCTCTTGACACAGTTGAGCCATAAATTGACTTAGCATCTTCTCTTTTGAGTAACTGGAGCGCTGCAGCTTTTGCGGCTGCTGGATCAAACTCTGTTGTGCCAGCCTCTGCTGAACGCCTTTTCAGTAGAGCACTCACTTCAGCAGTTACTGAGACACAGCTATCTATTTTACGCCTGATATCTTGAGTTGGGGTTGTCAGTGCACGTAAAGCCTCATATTCTCCTGTAAGGTCCGACTCCCATTTCGCCAGAGTTTGTAGCCAGTCCTCTAAGTCATCTTTTGAGCACTCCTCTTTGAGTTGCAACCTCAGAAACTGAACCTCTGCCTTAAAATTTAGATACACAGACATAAACTTTCGTGTTCTTTTTTGAATGTTATCATCTAAAAGTGCACGCTGTTTCTCAGTCGGGCGTCTTACACGCTCTGAGTGCCTGACAGTGGCAGGGTCAGGTTTTTGTGGCTCTGGGCCTTGCATTACAGGCTGTTTAAAGTATGAATAAATCTCTGTTATTCGCTCTTGAATTGTTTGTCTCTCTGACTCATCAGTTTCAGTTTCTAACCTTTTCTCTAGTTGTGCCTTCTCTTCTTTTAACGCTGCCATAATTAGCTCTGGGGCAACAACCACACCTTCATCCATATCCCTTTAGTTCAGAGTGGCTTGGCTTAGAAAGGGTAAGTATTATTTAAACATCCCAAAATGTTTAAATATAAAGGAAATGGCTAGTTTTAAATTAGAACGTTTTAACAGTTTTTAAATCACCAAAACTGAATGAACTCAAATGGAATCTTTGGAATAACACTTATGAAATATTTTCAAAATGTCTTAAACTCTTAAATGACTTGGTATTGTTCAGTCTTACAAATGAATATCATTCATCATATTTTTTTCCCCTTCCAACACACACACAATACAGTCTGACCTGAAGCCAAGGATATTTTGACGCTTGTGCACGAGTGAAATTTCTCCTGTAGAGAACTTGCAGACCAAAACGGTACGACGCTGCCTTCTTGTGGCCGACTCGACAACTGCAGCGTCTACTGTTGTTCTTCTGGTCCACCGTTCGTTTATTTAGGTGAAGTTCATGTGCGCGACGTCACACCGACTTGCATACAGGCAGGTTGCTGGTTGATTCGTGTGCGTTGAAAGATTCGTGTGCGTTGAAAGATGGAGTCTCTGGAAGACGTTGCGGCTGCTTTGGCTCCTCTCCCATGTTAGACGCTCCACTCTCCCATGTAGACGCTCCTCTCTCGCTCACATGTGTAGAGTTGTAACGCTGGTGTCCCGATCCTCACCGCTGTCGAGATGAATGGCCGCCGTTCTCAGTCGTCTCCAGCCGGGCGACGCGCTGTTTTCACCGTGGTAGAGTGACTCTTGAGAAACGGCCTTCACTTTGGCAGTGAGTGGCGACGTTTTTCACTATAACTGCTCCTAAACTGTATTTCTCTGAGGCAGAATAGACCACGCTCCAACTGATGTTCACGAGGGCTTTTTATTTTAACCCCAATGTAGACAACGTGAAAAACTGTAAATGAAATGACATAAAACAAATACAATTTTTAACCACAATGAATTAAACATGAATTATTAATGTCCTTGTTGACAGTCATGCCGTCTTCTTTTTAAATGTCCATGAAATGTCCACATAACACATGAAATGTCCATTTTAGTTGCATAAACACACACAACAAAACAACAATAACAATGACTGAACAGACCAACACAATAAACAATGACATACCGTGTGCGCCTTCTGCCCAGATATGCTCAGGAGTGTTAGTACTTTTTATCATTTTATACCATTTTATATATTTTCTTCTTGGCGTACACAGAGCTCCTCACAGCTCTGAAACCCTGTTTGTTCTGATTACCAGCACCTAAGCTCACGCAGGTGAACCCAATGCTGCCATGATTGGTGTCACGTGATATCTGCTACAGCAGGCCACAATGCAGAGAACAGTGGAAGGCACTATATCACCATACTCCATGCACATACAATACAGTATATTACCCCAAATAAACAATATTCACTTTTCATATTTTCAGAAAAATAATAAACCCAATACCACAAAATTCAACCACTCTGGAACAGCTACAGTATGCATGCCCTTGAACAATGTTGGGACACCGCTGTGAATTTAGTTGACCTTTCGTGTGGTTCCAAGTGTCACGAGCGCGCAGGGCAAGATGACACCGGGCAGTGTCACCTCAAGTTCTGAAGTTTAGTAAACACATGCAGACAATATATTACTCTTATTATCGTACTCGTCACATAACCTGACCAGGAGATATGAGTCATAAAAGATACAGAAAGGAACGGGAAGTAAGATGTGAATGAGTACACACAAAAAAACATGTCATGATGTTTACAATGTAGTTAGTTTAGTTGTACTTCAACAACAGTGTCTGTAGGGCTGTCACGATTACACATTTAAGTTGACGATTAATTGTCACTCAAATAATTGTGATTAACGATTTAATTATGTGTTTAGCATTGAATATTGGAACATATGAATACAATAAAAAAGAATGTTTGCCTTTTAGACTTCGTAATAAAAAATTGCACGGGGCAGATATGACAAATGGCTTAAATATACAAAGAAATGATTTAATATGTATTTAAATGTTATAGAAAAATTGCAGAAGTAAGCTTGTAGATCTGCTATTTCTGCTTTTTTAAATATTTGAAAATGTGTGAACATTTTTCAACATGTAGACGATTATGCAAAAATAATTGTGATTATCTCAAATAATTTGCGATTACACGATTATGTAATAATTGTGACAGGCCTAATGACCACTGTGTCAAGTATTTCAATATGGTTTAGCACGTCTAGCCTAAAATCATAACAGACAAATGATACATTCAGATTTGTTGATGAATTTTCCCTTTTGGCCTGCATGTAGAATGAGTCATGTGTTGTGTTGTGGTGCAGGTGTTTGTGTGTGGCGTGGTGTTCTGCAGTCAGAGCCAGCTCTACGAGAAGGCTCGCATCAACAGCGGAGGCCCTCAGCAGCTTTACGAACCGCGCTGCATGCCCCTCCCACTGCTCCGTCTCCTCTCCACCGACAGACAGAGGGAGTGGTGGGAGGCCGTCTACAGCCTCATCCACAAACAGGCTCTGTGAGTCCATCTTCAAATAGCAAAAAAAAACATTTAAGTGTTGCTTTTAACCCATTTAGACCTGGAAAGCCTATACATCGTTATACACTTCAATCCGGTAATGCATTTTAGATGTTGCTATACATATAGCAACATGAATTCTTTCAAAATATCGGCCTCTTGTCTAAACTCTAAATGGCTTAACAAGCTCAAATTATAATGTATTAACTATTATTAAAGGTAGGGTAAGTGAAATGTTTTGGTTAAAACACAAGTTTTTTGTTAAAAGGTAGTTCAGCAACAGGTGTATTTGTGTCTCTCCAGCTCTTAAGTAAACAGAAAATACATTTTTAGCTAATCAACTTCAATTCTTTTAGTGTTCCAATTTAGTCTGCTCATTTGTGTGTCATTACTTCCAATATCACTTGTTTATCCTGTATGAGTTTCTGATTGGTCTCCTGATCTCCTGAGTCTCCTGATTGGACTAAATTGGTATCCAGAACTGAAAGTGAATTTTCTGTTTATTTAAGAGCTGGAGAGACAGGGAGACCCCTGTTACTGAACTAACACTCTATGGCAATGATTACTATCAGAATATAGAGCTATTCATCATTTAAAAAGAAAAAACATGTACTCTACCTTAAGTTCACAACGGTGATTTGCAGGCCTGTCACACCGATTTGCAGAGTGCTGGTCAGCTGACTGTGGGCCCACTTCCCAGTGCACTGGGTACTCAGAAAAACACACAATTCAATTCATATGGACAAGCCTTGTCAGACAATAGGGATGGAGAGCTTATACAAGCCCTTTATTTATTTAACCTACAAGTATTGCATTTATTTGGGTCCCTCCCTGACCATCTTGACATACTGTGTATACCCAACTGGGCTATGAGGTACAAAAGGTAGAGAGCCCCTGTTTTAAAGTGCATTCTGTGTGCTTGTGTGGTGTGGTCCTTCAGACCCGGCATGTCCGCCAAGCTACGGATGATCGTACAGCATGGACTGAGCACCCTAAGAGCTGGAGAGAAGCATGGCCTGCAACCATCGCTGGCCATCCACTGGGCACAGCATCTCAGCCAGACGGTACAGACACACACACACACACACACACACACACACACACACACACACACACACACACACACACACAGTTTGAATTACTATACCTCAACATTTTTGGACAGTGATTTAATGAACGCCATTTTTAACTGTAAGCCTAAGCCAAAAAATTGCAGATCTACAAGCTCACAACGTGTTGCACTGCGACACGTTGTGAGCTCATAGAGCAGCTATTTTTCGGTGCACGACACTGGCACGCAACTAAGTATAAATCATGTTTAACTTTATTTCCAACCCCTAAATCTAACTTCTAAATGTCTAATCTCAAACCCAACTAATTGTAAACCTCCCCAAATCTTTTTCAACCATAAACAGACTTTATATATATATATATATATATATATATATATATATATATATATATATATATATATATATATGCCTATTTAGCAAAAATAAGGACCACAAGATAAGAAATGAGCAAAGTAAATACAGAATATCGAGATACAATTTAAAATTAATAATACAACCCCAATCTAAACACAAATTAAAACAAACAGAATAACGTAAATAGAATAATAATAATCAACAATTACAGCCTTTTTAAAGCAATGACTGTAAAAGTTATGTAAAGTTGCATGAATGAAGGACTCTTCTAAAGTGCTGTCCCATTCATTTTATACCATTTGGAGCCCTTCCTGCCTCTCACCCTCAAGCACTTAACCAGCTGCCATCACTTAAGTCAGTGAGGGCGCAGGGCGTTCGGGCTTAGGGCTGACATTGGAATCGGGCCATAAGCTTGACCAGCCAGTGTGTCTGAAATGCCCTTCCACCTGCCCCTCTCTGTCACACTCTTCACAAACTGCTAAATATGATAGGGGGCTAGGTGTCTTAAATAATGTCCAAGATAAATATAACTAAAATATCCGTGCAGTCAGTGGTCTTGTTTGCCCAGTGGAATGATAAGCAAGCAGCTCAAATGTGAAAGTGTGACTCCCATGGACTGTCCATGTGTGTCTTCAATCTTCTGAATTTACAATGTGTGTAAAGGTCGTAACACACGGCAAGCGGTTCACGCGGGAGTTACCTGTTGTTTTGTCCTCCGCGCCCGCTCGCCTCACCGCCCCTCAACTTCTCCGCGCGTCCCAAATAATCGCCCGCCTCTCATTGAAAATAAATTAAATGGGCGCGTTGGCCGCTTGCCGTATGAAAGGACCTTAACACTTCCCACAACTTTTTGTTGAGGGACACTGTAGGGAAGACAGATGGTAGGAAAGCTGAGAGACAGACTGTAGGAAAGAAGAGACAAACAGTAGGAAAGCTGAGGGGGAGACGGTGTAGGACAGACAGACAGTAGGAAAGCTGAGAGGGAGACGGTGTAGGACAGACAGACAGTAGGAAAGCTGAGAGGGAGACGGTGTAGGACAGACAGACGGTAGGAAAGCTGAGAGGGAGACAGTGTAGGACAGACGGTACGAAAGCTGAGAGGGAGACGGTTTAGAAGAGACAAACAGTAGGAAAGCTGAGGAGGAGACGGTGTAGGACAGACAGACACTAGGAAAGCTGAGAGGGAGACGGTGTAGGACAGACAGTCGGTAGGAAAGCTGAGAGGGAGACGGTGTAGGACAGACAGACGGTAGGAAAGCTGAGAGGGAGACAGTGTAGGACAGACAGATGGTAGGAAAGCTGAGAGGGAGACGGTGTAGGACAGACAGACAGTAGGAAAGCTGAGGGGGAGACGGTGTAGGACAGACAGACAGTAGGAAAGCTGAGGGGAGACGGTGTAGGACAGACAGACAGTAGGAAAGCTGAGGGGGAGACGGTGTAGGACAGACAGACAGTAGGAAAGCTGAGAGGGAGACGGTGTAGGACAGACAGACAATAGGAAAGCTGAGAGGGAGACGGTGTAGGACAGACAGTAGGAAAGCTGAGGGGGAGACGGTGTAGGAGAGACAGACAGTAGGAAAGCTGAGAGGGAGACGGTGTAGGACAGACAGACAGTAGGAAAGCTGAGGGGGAGACGGTGTAGGAGAGACAGACAGTAGGAAAGCTGAGAGGGAGACGGTGTAGGACAGACAGACAGTAGGAAAGCTGAGAGGGACAGTAGGAAAGCTGAGAGGGAGACGGTGTAGGACAGACAGACAGTAGGAAAGCTGAGAGGGAGACGGTGTAGGAGAGACAGTAGGAATGCTTAGAGGGAAAGGAGGCAGTGTACGAGAGAAAGACAGTAAGAAAGCTGAGAGGGAGACCGTGTAGGAGGGACAGATGGATGGTAGGAAAACTAAGTGGTAGACAGTGTAGGGAGACAGACAATAGGAAAGCTGAGAGGGAGAGACAGAAGAAAGGTATTGATGTCGCTGGGTATCGTAATGTGTGTTTGCTGGAGTCTGCGTGGCATCATGTATAATTAATAAATGATTGACCTGGTCACTGTGTTGCTTGAAGCAGGGAGTGGCCGTCAACTCGTACTACGAGCAGAAGGAGTATGTGAGTCGCAGCGACCACTACTGGAAGGTCGTCCTCCCTCTCCTGGACAAGATCAAACACAGACGCAGCATCCCTGAGCCACTGGACCCGCTGTTCATCCACTTCCCCTCCAAAGACATCCAGGTCAGTAAGAACTGTTAGGAAAAATATGTTTGCGGGAAGTGTTGTCAGATTTAGCAAGAGAAACAAGCATTCATGTCTACAAAAAAAACAAACGCAAAAGAAGCAACTAAGCCTCGTGAGCATGCATGCACACACACACACACACACACACACACACACACACACACACACACACACACACACACACACACACACACACACACACACACACACACACACACACACACAAACTATTTGAAAATGGCATATCTACAAGCTGGTAGATCTGCTATAAAAAAAAGAAAGACATCTTGGAAACAAATGTTTAAAAGGTGAGATGTTTATGAAACATTTTTAATGCACAGAATTGGTCACTGTCACAATTCTTTCAGATGGGGGTCAGTGGACAAATGCATATTCATTTGGGGGGGTCCTTGACATGAAAATGTCCAGAACCACCACTGGTTTAAGAAACTTTAGGAAGGAAGCCCAAATAAGCAACTACACTTTAGAAACAAGCCCCCAAAGAACTGTGCCCTCCTGTAGTATTTATACTATATCATCTCACAAGCTCTTTAAAAATAACCTCTTGAACATTCTTCAGTTTTCTGTCAAAATCTGACCTTAGTGTTATTGAATCATAAAATAGTCAACATATACATGGACAAGTAAGACGCGCGAACGCTGGAAGCGAACGCAGCTCGAAAATATTGTGTATTTACGGACTGTGTGTGTGTGTGTGTGTGTGTGTGTGTGTGTGTGTGTTTTGACTGCACTCTGGCGCACTCTGTTGGTTGCACACAGGCAGTGCAGGCAGTGCACACATACTGCACACACACACACAGACAGAGACACAAGCCGAGCAGAGTTTCATAGTATGCTCCACTTGGGCGGAGGCGCGGCTTTGCCGCGCCTCCTTCCGCGTTCGCAATAAAGTGGTTACAATAATTGTGATGCTGTATTAACACATTTGGCTGGGGACCCCCTCAAGGACCCCTGGGGGTCCCCGGACCCCACTTTGAGAACCACTGCTTTAAAGTACTAGTATGGCTACTGTGTGTGTGGGTCATTCTTAGATCTCAGCGGTGAAGGGTTATGAAGAGGATGCCATGATCTCATCCGGCACCCTCCTGGACATCGAGGGCAAGACGGAGGAAGCCATCGCTGTCCTGGAACCCATCAATAACTTGTCATCCTCATGGCTTCTGGCACAGGTAGGGTTTGCTGGGGGCCCCATGAGTCGGTATTTTGCATACCCTGTGAATGTCGCATGGGGTTTGGCAGTGTTTATTTTGACAGCAAATGTTGATTTAGTCATAGTCTTTTGAATAAAATTAAATTTAGTTTTAAGTCACATTTTTGTCATCTGAAATATTTTCGACTTTAGACTAAATATACCATTTCAGTCGACTAAATCTACAGTTGATGTAATTGACTAAAAGGGAACAGGTTTAGTTAAACTGTAATGCATCGTTTTAAATGATTCTCAAACGTGCATTCTTCTACATATTCGTTTAAATTTGAGGACAGTGAAACTATTCGCAATCAATCTAACTAAGATAAGAAACGCATTCACTTCTTTAAGGTGGTTTCTTAACACATTGCCTGCCAGAGTTTTTTCAGATTTTTAGCTGTTGCCTGCCAGGGTTTTGCCATGTTTTTGGTACCTGTTCGCGTAGCCACAGATTTTTTTCCTCCAGTATGATTGATCCCCAGATGGTTTCTAATCACAGATGAGATTCAGGTGTGGTTTCACAAATGTCAACGAGGTAATTTTGACCTCGTTGACATGTTTGGTTGATGTTTCAATATAGCTCAAAAGCAGTAGTTTTAAACCAAAAAACAAAGTGAATTGTTTGTCCGTTTGAATTTTAACATTGAAGTGAATGGAGCAGCAAATCTTCGAACATTTTTAGCTCCTAATCTGTTCATAATTCGACAAGGGTTGAAATTATAAAAAAATGCAAAAAAAAAAAAAAGACGTATATATACGTCTTTGGCGGACAACAGCTGATAATTAAAAGACGTATATATACGTCTTTGGCAGCTAATGTGTTAAGCTTGCGTTGTATTTCAAGTTTAGCGTAAACGCACTAGCTTACCTGATACAATTTAGTTTGTGCTTACCTTTGAATGAATTTCGGAATGACTTGTCTTAGTTCTACTCGATCATTTCTCCAATAGTCCCTCCCTAACATTTTAACCTAGTGCTTATTTGGTGACAAAATTGTCAATATATTTAGTCATATCTTTAGTCATCATAGCTTAGTTTTTATTTAGTTTCCGTTTAGTTTTTTTCAGTGAAAAAGGTAGTCCACTGAACATTTTCTGTTATAAAATGAACACTGGTGGATTTTGTGGTTAGATCTTACAAGGCCTATCTATGTGACTTTATATGATGTTGTAACTATGTTTACAGCTGTCCCTCTCGGCCAGGTCTCTCTTGTAAAAGAGGTTTTATTGTTGTTACCTTGTCAAATAAAGGCTAAAGAAAAGGCCTCTAATGATGCACTCAACGTAGGGTAGAAACACCATCCTGCACTGTGTGTCCAGTGTACTGCAGCAAACTGACAAGATGGATGAAATGCATGTAAATCAATCTAATGGGTCGTCCACACACAAAGCACTGTAATCATAAATATATAGTTTTAAAAATTGTTCTAGCTAATGTGGATGGCAGAGTCCACACCACAATTACAATAGTTGAAGGGCACTTCACGTATCATACCTCTGACCTGTGGCAGCCAAAGCTACCGTGCTGTAAAGAAAGACTACGGTAATTGTTAAGGGTTTTAGAAGCTTCCCTCCATTCAGAGGGCCCGTGTTTTACTGTAGCTGCTGTTCCACCGTTCTCCCTCATGAGAACTTAACTTGTATGTTTCTCAAGCCAGTTAACTCAACAGAGGCCTGTTAAATACGTGAAAAGAACGGTTCTGGAAACGGTTCCAAATGTGATGGAAACTGACTCCGGTTTCTCATTGTTGGATTCGGTTCCTCTGGATCCCAATCCGTTTCCCCAATGTGAATGTAGCATAACGACTGGCGGTGCTGATCTGTTGTTGTTGCAGATCTACCAGCGGCTGTCGGAGGAAGCAGGCAACGGTGTGGAGGAGACCCAGGACAGATGCATCATGTTCCTGAAGAAGTTCAGGAACCAACTGTCCAAGATCTACAGCGCTAACGTGGATGACATAGAAAAGGTGCCTTTTCCCTTTGCCCTTTAGTTTTGTGAAACAGCAATACATTTGCACGATATGACAAAGGAATTGCTGTCCAGCTGTTCAATAGAACTCTGTAAAACGTCACACTGATGCGTCTGTTTCCAGTCGTATGGTTTATTTTTAGTGTTTTTTTTAAGATGTTTGAATGCGTGGATTAAAGTTGTCTGTCGCCACGACCGATTTCAGTCATTTTGATTAATATAATAAAGAGTATTAGAAGGTGTTAAACTAGCAATAGTTCATAACGTAATAACATGTTCTAATGCTTAAATTATGAATCCCAAAGCATCTTCCATAAAATCCTAATGGAATGCTAATTTAGGAAACTCAGCACTAGTGAGTAAGACTACTTTAAGCTCTATTTGTATTCCGTTAACCAGTTGCCTGTGTCGATGGAAGAGGTGATGGACCTTCTGAACGAGGTCAACCAACAGCTGGGGGAGAGTGACGAAGGTCTGGATGAGGAAGAGGAGGTAGAAACTGCACAACCGGCTCACTCCAGCCCGGTAGAGCTCAGCCAATCGGCGGCCACCATCTCCCACATCAAGTTCGCCACTCCTTCGCCAAACAAGAGCGCCATCTCTCCCTCCAAAAGACCCCTGGTACGCAACATTGACTGCTCGATTTCAATTACAAGTGAACGTTATTCAACTGGTCATTATTTTGTTTTCAAATCCCAGATGGTTTGCATGCTGTGAGCTGGTTTTTAGCCCTATTGTGGGCAAACATTGGGCACATTCTGCAAAGAATAGTATATCAATGAGCTCACAACGCTTGTAGATTTAGGGGACCAAGCACAGACCCCTGGCTGACCACTGTTAACTGAGCTGTTCTGATGAGTGTGTGATGACACTGTGGTTTTGTACATTTGAACTAGGCTGACTATAAGCAGGGTTGCAAAATAACATTGTTAGGATATTCTACAACCCCGAAGAAGACCTATTTTGTCGTGTTTGTATTGCAGAATGAGGTCCATGTGTATTTTATTTTTTCCACTGTTCTGTCCTTTCTGTTTTATCAAGGGTGCCAGTAACTTTGGAGCTTATTGTATATCCGCCATAATATTTCGAACACTTGCTTGAGGAGTCATTCTATGAAATCTTTGCAGAATTATTTTTAGATCATTCCTCCATTTCCTGCTACAGGACTGTTATTGCATCTGATATTAAGTTCCGTTTGGTTCTCCTTTCAGATCTCTCCCAAGACGCCACCTCATTGGGTAGAGGACCAGAAGAGTCTCCTCCAGACGCTTATTCAGCAAGTAGAAGCACTTAAGGTCAGCAGCACCAAAGTTAAAACAAACCTTTTATCAGACTATTCCTGGAGTCAAATTCCACAGCTGTAATTTGACTCCAGGAATAGATTCAATGCCAAATGTACCCATCACACGCCAGTTTGAGATGGTTCAGTGTAGAAGACGAGGTTAAGCAAATATCAATGCGATTTGGTATTTAAGATACTCAGAGGGACAGTGCCCACATACCTGTCTTAACTACTTCTCCAATGTGAGTGACAGTCACAACACCAGAGGGATCACCCTCGATCCGGTACCCCCCAAATGTTTTACAAACATGGAAAAATTCTCATTCTACTACTCTGTCTCCAAAATGTGGAATGACCTGACATCATCCATTAAAGGATGTGAATCACTGGTTTGACTAATAAAGTATTCAATCATTCAATCAATCAATATCAAACCATGTATCGGAGTGAATGGAGGCATTTACATATTAGATTAGTATGAAACTCCTCCACAGTGAATTACGACAATTAAGTGCAAAAGTAAAATGCTGCGGTTAACGCTAGTGTCTTGGCAAAACAAATATTGCTATAATAATCACATATGATAGATTAAGCCCTATTTTGTACTTCGGCTATTCAAAAATTGCTGATGTCTCGTTGTGAGCTTGTAGATCTGCTTATTTTTTGGTTTTTGCAAATGTTTTGAAAAATTCTAAAACATATATGTGAAAATATATTTTTGTAAGATATTTTCCTGAATATGCACACCAGGGTTGAAAGTGGTTAATTACATCCAGGCAACAATCAAGGCAGCTCACAAAACAAAAAGGTGGTTAATATTTGGGGTCCGAGGATTACATTCTTCTATTAAAAAAACTAAAATGGACAGCTAGTTGGATGCAGCAGGTCCATGTTTTACACTTAGGTGTTTGTATTGCAGAATGTGGACCATGTTTCACACTAAAGTGTAATGAGGTCGATGTTTAACACTAAAGTGTGTAATGAGGTCGATGTTTCACACTAAAGTGTGTAATGCGGTCGATGTTTCACACTAAAGTGTGTAATGCGGTCGATGTTTCACACTAAAGTGTGTAATGAGGTCGATGTTTCACACTAAAGTGTGTAATGAGGTCCATGTTTAACACTAAGGTGTTTGTATTGAAGAATAAGGTCCATGTCTCACTAAGGTGTTTGTGTTGCAGAACGAGGTCCATGACCTGAGGCACAACGCCAGCGGGAACAGCGGCTCTCCCCACCACAGGATGTATGGAGAGAGCTATGGAGCCGAGGGCCTACAGGAACCATACACCCCGGCACAGTCCTACCACGGAGCCCCCCTAACAGGTCAGTAACGCCCAGTAGTTAGGGAAAGAATATGTATAATTCCAACCCCCAAAAATGGCTCTGAAGAGCCACCCTTTAAAACCCTTTGTATCAATATTTTTGATTTTTAGAAAATGTATTTTTCAGGGAAGCCCATTGAGAGCAAGCTGTTTTTTTAAAGGACGCCCTGATAACCACATATAAAACACATGCATAATGAAAAACGCTAACAAACATTTGAATCATATTACAATCGTCACAGATGCAAATAAATATAGTGTACATGAAACCGGTGCAGTGTGTCCTCTAAATGTCTCTATTGAGACCAATCGCACCAGTTTCAGAGAGTCCTGAAGTTTGTTCCATTTGTGTGGAGCATAATACATGAAAGCAGTCTTTCCTTGTTCACTGCTCTTACGTGGACTGGTATATCTAATGTGAGTTTGTGAACGTGTTGAATGTCCAGTAACCTTTGGTTCTAAAAGCGAGGATAGGTACAAAGGAAGAAATTGATAATTGAATAATGTATACCTTTTATAATGATCTTATGCTTTTCTTTCAGTTGCCACCACAGGTCCATCTGGATACTACAACCAGTCTCCTGCTTATAATAATTCCCAATATCTCCTTCGTCCAGCGGCGAATGTAACCCCTACAAAGGTAATTATCACCTGCAATTGATGTGATTTACATTTTTGTCTTTTATTATTCTTGCCCTAGCTCTGGTTTAGTGAATCCAAATAATGTTTTTTTTTCCCTTGTTCACAGGGCCCAATGTATGGTATGAGCCGCATGCCACCTCCGCCACAGCACATGTATGCGTACCAGCAGCCCACACATACGCCTCCCCTGCCAGCGGCTCCAGGCTGCATCTACCCTCCTCAGGACCAAGTCTTTGGCGCCCCTCTCCGCTTCGAGTCGCCAGCCACCAGCATGCTCTCTCCATACAGCGAGGAATATTATGGCCAACCCGCCACCAACCCTCCTCCACTGCCTGAGCCTGGTTACTTCACCAAGCCGTCCGTAGCCCCTGTGCAGCCACCAAAAAGCGCAGAGGGGAAGGCCATGGATTTTGGAAAGATCGCCTTCGCCCCCCAGGCGCCATCCGAGGTCCCCAAAGTGCCGAGTTTTGGAGCTGGAGTAGTGGCTCAGTCCACACCACAACCATCCTCGTTCAAATTCAACTCCAACTTCAAATCCAATGATGGAGACTTCACCTTCCCGGGCTCGGCCAACAAACACAGTGAAAGCCTGCTGGGTCTCCTGACGTCAGATCTTCCCACCAAAACGGATCCACCTGAGCAGATGCCTCCGGCCCCGGAGCAGCCCCCCAACCAACCTGGCATCTTCACGTTTGGCACCAAAGGTGCCGGCGGGTTCTCTTTTGCCGATGCTGTGCAGAGCTCAGGTAACGGGGGCCTGTTCGCAAACGTGGAGCAACCGTTTAGATTTGACGACGCCCCCAAGCCGATATTTGGGATGACCACGCCTGCAGAAGAGAGGGTGGCAGAGAGTGACAACGACAGCACCCACCCGGAAGAGGATGACGATGGCCCTCATTTTGAGCCCATCGTGCCCCTTCCTGATAAGGTAGATGTGAAAACGGGGGAGGAAGAGGAGGAGGAGATGTTCTGCAACAGGGCCAAGCTGTTCCGATTTGAACCTGACACGAAGGAGTGGAAAGAGAGGGGCATTGGCAATGTAAAGATCCTAAAGCACAACCAGTCCGGGAAGGTCCGCCTCTTGATGAGGAGGGAACAGGTTCTGAAAATCTGTGCCAACCACTACATCATAGCTGATATGCTCCTGAAACCAAACGCCGGCTCAGACAAGTCGTGGGTTTGGAATGCCATCGATTATGCGGACGAACAGCCAAGGACGGAGCAGCTGGCCATCCGCTTCAAAACTGCAGACGAGGCGGCGCTTTTCAAAACGCAGTTTGAGGAAGCGCAGAAAATTGTGCCCAAGTCGCCGGAAAAGCATGAAGATAAAGAGAAGAAAGAACTGGAACCCACTCAACCCCCAGCATCGTCATTTGGAGCCCAGTTTACATTGAAAGATGGAGAATGGGACTGTGATATTTGCTGTGTGAGAAATAATGCCACGGCTACAAAGTGTGTCGCTTGTCAGAGTGACAATCCTAATGCTTCATCACAGCCAGACGGCAATGAAGCCAAAGGCCTCGCCGAAGGGTCGACCTCAGCAGGGGGCTTCTCCTTCAAGTTTGGGACCGATTCGTCGAAACCCGCCAGTTCAGGCACTGGATTCACAGGCTTTGGAGCTTTCGGAGCTTCAGTGCCCTCTTCTTTTAAATTTGGTACATCAGCTGCTACTTCAACACCTGCGGAAACTGCAAACAGTGCGGACGCTGCAAACAAGGCGCCAGCTGCCGCATTTGGCTCTGGCTTCGCTCAGTTTGTCAAAAAGCCAGGGCAATGGGACTGTGACACATGTGCTGTGAGGAATGATGGCTCCGCGGACAGTTGTCTTTCTTGTCAAACTCCCAACCCCTCAGCTAAAACGGACTCCGTGGCAGCCCCATCCGCTCCCGCTGCGAAACCCTCTGCTCCTGCTTTTGGCTCTAATTTCGGGGCACAGTTTGGTAAGAAGCCAGGACAGTGGGACTGCAACGCGTGCTGTGTAAGAAACGATGCTTCTGCGAACAGCTGCGTTTCTTGTCAAACTCCTAACCCCTCGACTAACACGGCATTAGCTGCAGGTGCACCTGCCGCAAAACCCCCTAGCCCTGCTTTTGGCTCTGCATTCGGGGCACAATTTGGTAAAAGCCAAAGCCCTAGTCCCTCAGCTACAACAGATATAGAACCTCCACCAGCCCCAAAGCCATCAGCCACATCATCTGGGTCAAGTTTCGGGGCACAATTTGGTAAGAAGCTAGGACAGTGGGACTGCGGCACGTGCTGTGTACGAAATGAAGCTTCTGCCAACAATTGTGTCTCATGTCAAAGCCCTAATCCCTCAGCTACAACAGACATAGAACCTCCGCCGGCCCCAAAGCCATCAGCCACATCATCCGGGTCCAATTTTGGAGCCGCTTTTGCTAAGAAGGACGGGCAGTGGGACTGTGACGCCTGCCTCGTCAGAAACGATGCCTCGGCCTCTAATTGCGTCTCCTGTCAGACTCCTAATCCCAACCCCTCCCTGGGAGCCATGTTTGCTAAGAAGGATGGCCAGTGGGACTGTGACGCTTGTCTGGTAAGGAACGATGCGTCTTCCAATCAGTGCGTGTCCTGTCAGACCCCTAATCCCAATCCAAGTAGCACAGCCAGCACCACTGCTCCTCCCAGCTCTTCATTCAAATTTAGCTTTGGAAGTAAAGATTCATCCAGTCAACCTTCTGGAACTGGCTTTACAGCTGGAACTGGCTTTACAGCTGGAACTGGCTTTACAGCACCCTTTGGTAGCTCTTTTAAGTTTGGCCAAAGCAAAGACAGCAAAGACAGCAAAGACAAAGACTCTGCTTCTTCGTTCAAGTTTGAGGCTCCACCATCTGCGGCCAGTAGTGCTTCAGGGTTCTCCTTCTCACTGCCTGTTTCATCTGGTGGCTTTAAGTTTGGCACTCAGAGTCAGGAGGACGCTGGAAAGGAAACTCCTGCAACTGAGGATCCAACACCTGCAGAGCCAACACCTGCGTCAGGGTCTGCTTCCATGTTTCTTAAGAACATTGCCGATCAGCACAGAGAGAAAGAAAAGGAGACTGGTGTTTCTATCTCCACACCATCGTTGGAAGACACCGACCCAGATAATCCACTATTTAATGTTAAGCCGAACACCTTGGGTTTTGGAGATGTGGCTTGTGGAGACTTCCAGTTTGGGCAGAAAGACCCAGATTTCAAAGGCTTTTCTCGTGCTGGTGAGCAGCTGTTTTCAGCACTCCCGGTGACCCCCAGCAAGGGGGTTGCCTCAGCTGACCAGGGCGAGGAGGACATGTACAAGACCGAGGAGGAGGATGACATTCAGTTTGAGCCTGTGGTTCCGTTGCCTGACAAGGTAGATGTAGTGACCGGGGAGGAGGACGAACAGGTCCTCTACTCCCAGCGTGTCAAGTTGTTCAGATTTGACCCTGCCATCAGTCAGTGGAAGGAGAGAGGGGTGGGGAACCTCAAATTCCTGAAAAATACAACCAATGGCAAACTGAGGGTGCTGATGAGAAGAGAGCAGGTCCTCAAGGTTTGCGCCAACCACTTGATCACCACCACTATGAACCTGAAACCCCTGGCGGGCTCTGATAAGGCGTGGATGTGGCTTGCCAACGACTTCTCAGATGGTGTCACTACACTGGAACAGCTAGCTGCAAAGTTCAAAACCCCAGAACTGGCGGAGGAGTTCAAGCAGAAGTTTGACGAGTGCCAGAGACTACTTTTGGACATCCCTCTGCAAACCCCCCATAAGCTTGTAGACACGGGCAGGACCGCTCACCTCATTCAGAAAGCAGAGGAGATGAAGTCTGGCCTGAAAGACCTCAAATTCTTCCTGACGGATGACAAAACATCCAGCACTGGCTTCGCTCAGTTTGGCAAAAAGCCAGGGCAATGGGACTGTGACACGTGTGCTGTGAGGAATGAGGCCTCTGCGGACAAATGTCTTTCTTGTGAAACTCCCAACCCCTCAGCTAAAACAAAGATGGGGAAGGAGGAAGGCCAAGCAGACATCTCGACGGTTACCGATGTTTCGGCGCTTGTCATCAAGCACGCCGACAGTACCGGCCCCACCCTGGAGTGGGACAACTACGACCTCAGAGAGGACGCGTTGGATGACACCGCGGACACGTCCGTCTACGACTCTCCCATCGCCAGCAGCCCTGTTCGAAAGAACCTCTTCCGCTTCGGAGAATCCACCACTGGCTTCAACTTTAGTTTCCAACCAATTATCAGTCCAGCCAAGACCCCTACTAAACTGAACCAGAGCGGGGCCTCTGTGGGCACCGATGATGAGCAGGATGTCAGTCAGGACGAGGACCGGGATGGTCAGTACTTTGAACCTGTGGTCCCCTTGCCTGACCTGGTGGACACATCCACCGGGGAGGAAGAGGAGCAGGAGGTGTTTTGCCACCGGGCCAAGATGTACCGCTATGATAAAGACCTGAGCCAGTGGAAGGAGAGGGGCATTGGAGACCTCAAGATCCTGCAGCATTACGACACCAAGCGGGTGAGGCTGATCATGAGGAGGGACCAGGTGCTCAAGCTCTGCGCAAACCACTGGATCACTGCAGCCATGAAGCTGGAACCGATGAAGGGTTCTGAGAAGGCCTGGATCTGGAGCGCCATAGACTTTGGTGAAGGAGCCGACGGCAAAGTAGAGCAACTGGCTGTGAGATTCAAGTTGCAGGAGATGGCCAACAAATTCAAAGAGGTGTTTGAAGAAGCCAAGACGGCACATGATAAAGATGATCTGTTAACTCCAGTGACTCCCAGGGTGGATACTCCTCAAGACACTGCACCCGCAGCGTCTCCAGCACCACCGGCTATCCCGGTATGTGGGAAAGCAGCCATCGCCATCCTGGAAGAAACCACCAAGGAGAGCACAGAACTGTCCCCTGACTCTTTCCACACCCCCGATAGCAAGACCTCGGTGGCCAAGTCACTGTTCAGCTTCTCCAAAGTGGTGGTATCCCCTCCCAAGTTCGTCTTTGGCACAGATACCCTCCAGAAGATCTTTGGATCGCCCAAATCTTCCCCCGAGTCCGAGTCCGAGGCGTCCTTGTCCTTCTCCGACGCCAGAGACGGTGGACCTCCTGCCCAAGATTCTCCTGCAGTGCCTGCATTCAGAATCCCAGAGAAAGGTAAAACCGTCTACTCAAGTTGACCGTGTTATGTTTGATTCTGAAGTGAATTTGTTGATTTTTGCTTTACTTTTCCGATGCTCGTCTCTGAATGGCAACATGTTGGGTTTCTTTCCACATCATTTGACAGTTTGACCTCATTGTCTTGTTCCACCTACCTCTCATGTTTGCACCAACCTATGTTCAACCTATGTTGACAGGATCAGGCTCAATGTTCACGTTCCTCCACTTCCGCTCCATACAACCTTTTTTTCTTATTATATCTTTAAATATATGAGATAAGTATACTTAGACAATTCTTGCAACACATTCAAATGTGACTACAGTCATAACAAGACACACTCTCAAAAGGATTGCCTGAATATATAACCATTTTTGAATAATTCCAATGTACATAACCGTATTTAATTAACCTATAATTGACCAGTTTTAGACTTGTTATTGTGATTTATAACTCCACCGTACTTTTAATTCCTTCTCACACGGCAAACCGTTATCTTTATAGGGTTGGATTTTAGGCTTTTCAAAGATAACCCAATGGCTTTTTGGACCAGCACATCTGCCACCCAATTTGAGCCCCCAGGTACTCTTTGTCACAACGTGTGTGTGTCGCCACGTGACATGTTGACCCACTCGAACCCTCACCTGGCTGGCCCGTCACTGCCAGACAGACATAACCCAGCTGCACGGAGTGGAAAAACCAAATCAGGATGGCGAATGCGCTGCATGTCTTAGTTTGTGTGATCAAGCGTGGTGCTGGTTTTTGAAGAAACCTGTACATTTGTTTGCTAACCTCCCGAGTGACCCGCTAAATATGTGTGGATTCATATAAAACTAGACAAAAGTAGACGTTTGTTGTGCCTACAGTACAGTTCAACTTCAAGTGCACAGTCGAACAGGATGGTAAAACAATTAGGATGAAATTATTACTAAATATAATTTAATTGGCCAAATTAAATAGAACAATAAATTGACTGGTACAGCACATTATAAAACTGAAACAAATCTGAGAATGGAATATAAATGCTGCAAAAAGATTGGTCTATAAATGTAGGCACTGGGCAACCATTTGGAAGGACAATATGAGACCCAACACTTGATATCATGATTTCACATTATTTATTTATTTTATTTTATTTTTTTGGTGCGTTTTACTCATTTTTCTCCCCAATTTAGTCGTTTTGCCAATTGATTCCTTCCCACACACATTTGTGTGTTGTATCCTACTGGCTCACCTGGCAGTGAGGAGCCCCCACCAGGAGGATGTAGAGCCTTCCTCCTATACCTCCCCAACATTCCCTGCTGGCAGGTGCCACCCCCAGCCCGTAGTAGTACCTGCAGTGATATCACATTGCCCGCCCGGCTTCCCTCCTCCGAACACGGGCCATTTGTTTTCCGTATAGACGCTCGACAAGGCTGGATGCACCACGGTGGATTCGAACCCACAACCTCCGCGGCGGTGGCCAGGCGCTTTACCACTGCGCCACCCGAGCGCCCCAATTTCACATTATTATGATGATTTGTATTTCAACAGGCCATGTATTTCCCATTTTAATGCTCAAAGAAGGCTTGGTAATAATATATTTATAGTAGTATACATCCACTCTTTTCGTCCTAACTGGGCTGCAAACATGCTACTACCATACTCCTACTCTCTTGTTGCTTTTAAAGACAGGCTTGCAAGTAACTAAGAGCACTTTGATTTTAAATTAAGACTGAGATTATCTGTCAGCCTAAAATATCACAGAAAGCTGTTTTGCCAAGCTACCATGTAGTGCGGTAACTTACAAACGGCAAGGATTAATGACTCATCATTCAGTATAGATATATCATACTGTATGTGGCCAAATGTCTTTATTTACATTATTTGTAAATACTGCAAATAATGTAAATGCTTTGTGCTTAAGGTCCTGTTTAGACAGGACTTTAGATGGACAGAAAGCCATGGGCAGAGAACGGGGAAGTTATGCAACATGGGTCCCCGAGGGCGGAATCAAACGAGGAACATTGTGATGTTTTATAGTATGGTTTTCATTTGACAGTAGATTTTTGTGGACAAAAAATACCATACGTCTTCATTGTGTTCCACGAAATACGAAGTGTATGCGCGATGACGTCAAAAGTGTTGTTTCTACTTTGCGGCCGCACATCAGCATGACCAACGACATGAAGTGACAACCGCTTGCATTGCAAGTGAACAAGGATGCAGGAGTTTATGTATATTCACTTACTGTATATTTATGGAACAATACAATCTGTAATCATGTCATATTAGAGGCCCCTGTCAGCCCACTGCTCTTGGAACTTTTACTATTTTCCATCCCTAATTGGTATATCTGTTGCAACACATTTAGATGTAATACGGTACACGACTATCAGCACAGGTTGTAAAAACAAGGGTCTGCAGGTCCTGTTACTCTCCCTGTGTTGAAAGGTGAGCTGAGGAGATTCCACTGAGCGTTCACGCCCAGAGAGGAATGTGCTCTCCACGTCACCCGCAACCATTTTTAGTGCAGGACGGGTAGCAACAGGGTGTAAGGCGAAGCCCCATCCAACTACCAAAAAGGTAGCCAGGGTTCAAGTTAGGATAGAACGCTCCTGTGCTTCACTGGGTATTGGGTTGCAAAATGACTAGGAAATGCATTCCGAGTGTGCCCCGGTAGTTTGACAGTAGGACAAATGCATGGTATAGAATTGTGTGCAATTGCATGGAGAATTTCTGTGTGGCTAACTAACACCTGGATATGCAGAGAACCCCTGAAGGTGGGAACAAATTGAAGTTCCAAAGCTGCAAACTTGACCTATAGAGTACCAAAGTCTGACGTCCAAAGCCACACCCCGTCAGTCATACACATTTCCCCATTTGTTTTTTTGATAGTGATTGTCAGTGATTGGTAGGCAGGCTTGTATTTTTGGCTTCTTAACCCATTCAATCCGGGGGAATTAGATGTCTTTGGGCTATTCAGAAAACAGAAGATATACCATAGTGCGGCACTCTGTGCTGCACTATGAGCTTGTAGATCTGCTATTTTTGAATAGCCCAAATAAATCTTAAAATGACAGAGATGCGTTCCCGGATTGAATGGGTTAAATTAGTTTTCCACATTCATTTATGCTTCGTAACCATATTAATAAAATGCATGGACTGATGTATTATCATATTATACTCTATATATAAATTCAGTTTTTCTTATATTGATTGATTTAAACAAAAAAGGTCAGTGATATTTTTGAATGGGAGCATTTCTTTATGACGCAGGGGGTGTGACTTGGGTACTCTAGCAAGTCTTCTACCTTTTTTGTTACAATGTAACCACAATGAAGCAAGTTAACTGTAATACTGTCTCCTTCTGCAGCCTCTGCTCACACTGAACCTTTCCCCTCCTCATTGTTTCTGTTGTTGTTGTGTAGCGCCCCCTCAGGCAGAGGCAGGTAATGAGTCAGACGGAGAGGTGGAGGTGGTGTATGTAAGGGAACCCACGGCTGAGCAGGCTTCCTTGGCCCAGACGCTACTCCTGCCCCACACCTTCTTCTGTTACCAGAACGAACCAGACTACGCCAGTGACTCTGAAACAGACGGTGAGACAACTACACAATACTGCCACCACTTTACTTTTTTCCTTAACCTTATATGAATCCTATAGTCCCTATTGTGGGGTGGACATTTTAGCAAAAATAGCCAGTCTACAAGCTCACAGTGCGCCGCGTTTTGCGACGCACTGTGAGCTTGTAGATCGGCTCTTTTCCACAAAGAGATTTGGTGTAGAGCAGTTAGTTAGTTAGTTAGTTAGTTTATTTATTTCGGTCATGATTTCTTTTTTACAACAAAACATTTGAACATACAGTACATCTTAGTCAACATGATGACTATTTGGCCGAAAAGGTATGGGCTGAAGCCGAAGCTTATTTTGCCCACCTTATCACCTTTTAAAATAAATTATCATAGTAGCTTAAAGAAAACGTAAGCGCAAACAAAAGAAAATGAACTAACACAAACTTCAAATATTACATTTCAGAATAGATGAAACAAAAAAAGATGAAGGAATAAATAATAAAAAATAAATAAACATTTGAATTTACATAATCTTTTCAGACAATTTGTACCTTTTGCAAATTTAATTATAACAATATCTTCTATCACTAGTATCGTTGTTACTATCGCTATTTTGAATTCATTACTATTTGTATTTACTTAATAATTCAATTATCTATTTACTTTCAAAATACTGGGTTACATTTGTATCAATATACATATCTCAATATATCTTCTTACACATGATATATGCATTCAAATACACATCCATAATTATGTATATGTATATGTGCAGTGTGGTCTAAAATGTTTTTTTTTTAATGCCAAGGAGAGCTTAGCTCTGAGAGACGAGGGAGACGAAACGGGGACCCCCACTACATGCATTGTATAAAATTGTATTTCATAATTTCAACTTGTTTATTTTTTGAGACTGCAACTTGATAAGAGTCTTTCAAAGCTAACTCACCATATTTAGCTGTCTGTCTCATCAATGTCTGTTAACCGTTTTGAGAAATTTGAGACTAGCTTGGAAGTATTCCACAGGTTTTTCTTTTATTTTAAGTGCCTAATGCCTGTGTGTTGGTGCGACAGCTGTGATGGCTTCATAGATTTTGAAGAGATCAACGCTGGAGCAGCACGGACAGTTTTAAGCCTTGTTATTATTTAGGTGCAAGTATAAAAAGTGACTCTTTTATACTTGCACCTAAATAATAAAAGGCTTAAAACTGTCCATGCTGCTCCAGTGCTGATCTTTTCCGCATCTGTTGTCCCAGTGACGCACCGGACTGGCCGTTTTAGGCTTAGGCACGCCGGTAAACTCCCTTTGTTCTCAGGCTTCATAGATTTGTTTGACGGCACTCTGCTAATATGTTGAATTCATGTTAAAATGATTCAACTAAAAACAAAATGTAAAATAGATGTTCCTATTACACACACATTTGGTGGGCCCCTTGTAGGAATTCTGAGGACCCCCTGTTGAAGACCCACGGTGTAGAGAGAAAAAAGGAGGGGGGGCTAGTCTACAAAGCATACAGTATATTTTAAGTGGGTAATTTGACCAGATGTACTGTAGTGTCCATTCAAACTGAGGGGGGCACCTAATATGTCATCTGTAATCTAACACCTTTCAGAAGCATAAAAATACATGATCTCCTCCAGACACGTATGAGCCCTTAGATGGCCCTGGAATGTCTCAATAAAGGCCTGGATTTGATTTGATACCTTATTTGATCCTCAAGAGGAAAGGTTAAGTTCTGTAAAAACAATTAAAAAAAACTGTTATTCGCTGAAGAATAGCAACTTGTGTGCCAGGGAAGTAAGGAAGACCCTCAATCGATTAACGCAACCCCCCTGAACGAGCTGAACTTGTGCTGTGTTTTCAGATGAGACCTTTGAGTCTGCAGTGAAGGCCTTGAATGGAAAGCTCTATCCTGATCCCACAGAGAAACGACCTGCAGCCTCCCATGGTACATTATATGTATATACATCTCGGCATGTAAATGATATCCTACATCTCAACATGGGCTGTCACGATTACAAACTTAAGTTGACGATTAATTGTGTGTTTGGCATTGAACATTGGAACATATGAAGCCTTTTAGGCTTCGTAATCACAAATTGCACAGGGCAGATATGACAAATAACTGAAACATACAAAGAAATTATTGACATATTTTATCATTTTATACATCTTAAAAAAAACTGAAATGGCTGATCTACAAGCTTACAACGCATCACAAAGTGACGCTTGTAGATCTGCTATTTCAGCTTTTTTTTAATATTTGAAAATGTGTGAACATTTTTCAACATGGTAACGGTTATGATGATTTTGCAAAAATTATTGCGACTATCTCAAATAATTGCGATTAGACGAGTATGTAATAATTGTGACGGGCCTACTCAACATGTACATTATATATTTAGTACATCTCAACTCTCCTCTGAAATAAATACAGATTATCCTTCTTTTCAATTACCATATCAGTTTGATGTATTTGTAACAGACATACAGTATACATATGTAGACACTATACACATATCTATGCATTCAAAAAAGGCAGGGAAATGGATGAGTTTCCATATCTCTGTGCAAGTTTGATACAAGAGCTGTCGGTTAAATTAAAAGCGTCTCCTCATCTCGTCTACCTTCAGGCGCCCAGGCGGAGGTGGCCGATGGTCGCAGCAGTACCCCAGATTGCCAGGTGGTGTGGGAGAAGAAGGCCACCCCAGAGGAGGAGGAGAAGGCCAAGAGCTTGCAGCTGCCCCCCACGTTCTTCTGTGGCCTGGGTACCGCTAGTGATAGCGACAGTGACAGAGACAAACCGGACGACTTTGACACGGAGGTCCGCAAGGCCCAGGAGGCCCTGGTACGCAGCATCACTAACTTATTACATTTTAGTAAGAAATAATATAAATATAATAAATAACTGCACACAGTAAGTGACATGAATGACCAGGTATAATAAAACTATAAAAAAATGCCCAATCACATTTTTATCTGAGAAAAAAAACCTGCATGCAAAGGAAATACAACACATGCTGTGTAAGCCAGCATTGAATTGGAGCTTAATTGTTGAACTGTTTCAGGATGCCGAGCTACAAATGGGAGCTGCTCCATCTTCCAGCAGCCCAGCCGAACCTCCTCAAGACCAGACCGCTGTCCAGGAGGTTCTGGCCACTTCTCAGGAGACTCCAGCACCACAGGACCTGGGTCAGGATGCCCCAGAACCACAGGCTGTGGCCCAGGAGACCCCAGAAGAGCAGGCTCCAAGCCAAGGGACTGTAGAAGCGCAGGCCTTGGAGCAGGAGACTGAACCAGACTCTTCCACACCCCGAGAGCAGTCAATTGAGGCCCAGAGTGTGGCCGCTCCCATAGACCTGTCTACGAAAAAGACCTCTGAACCAGACTCCACCACTGACACTGCTACTACTACTACTGCTGCTGCTACTGAAGGTAATCTAGTGAAACCACAGATTTTTAAGAGACAGGAAAGCGAGGGGGTTACATGTGATACAAGGCCTTGATTTGAAGCCAATATGCAGCATGCAAACTAACCGTTTGAATATTATGACCTATACATGTAATTATAACACTGTTGTCAATTGACAACAGTGTTATAATTACATGTATAGTGTAATTATGTGTAATTGGCGAGATATCTTGCTCCGTTGTGTCATTGATGAGGATCTTCCAAAAATGTTCTCCTCATCGCCATACACTGTATGGTGAAGCAGCTTGCAAAGTCATTCTTTTAGCACATAAAGGAAAACAAAGAAAGCTCATATATAACATCACATGCTATACATTAACCCATTTCGACCTGAGGCCAATAATAAAAACGCCTTTTAAATCCTAACCTAAGTTTTCAGAAAATCTTCTATTTTTTATTAAAAGAAATGACACACAATAATGACACAGGTGCTTTCCTGGTTTTAAAGGTATAACAACTTATAGGCTTTCCCGGTCTTAATGGGTTATGGAAGGTCAGGTTAATGAAATAAATATATAACACCAACTACTACACAGTAAAACAAAACATTCTCCTATCTCATCCATTAAATACATTTTAAACAGACTACTTGGCGAGTATTCTGGCTGCCGTGCACTTAACCTCCCTTTACCCCTCTCTGTCTCTGCAGACTTCGGCTTCAACTCATTTGGGAGCTTCTCTTTCGCTGACCTGGCCAAAACCACCGGCGAAGAGTTTGCATTCGGAAAGCAAGGTTTGCAACCTCTTTATAAACAATAATGCATCATTGATTTTGATTCGTTGACGGAGAGGAGATCCCTTGAGGGATGAGCGGACTCATCCGAGCAGAGGTGAAATGTAGACGAAACTGGAAGAGACTGAGGACACATTTAGCAACCGATGACGCACGCGCAAACCTCCACAAAACTGAGTGGACAAAATCTGAAACGGTGGTTCTCGAACTTTTGAATGTCAAGGACCCCCTGTAACTCATGAGAGCATTCCATGTGTGCACTCCCTAAGAGTTATAGACCTGTAAGGGTCCATTTGGAATACCCTCAAGGAACCCTGTGCGTCCCTGGACCCCACTTTAAGAACCTTTTGATCTAGAAAGGGAGAATAAATGTCAACATTTTTGCTTTTAAGCCCCTTTTCTGCCCAATTTAGTCCTTATGCCAATTAATTCCTCCCCACACACCTTTGTGTGTTGTCACTGCTATTGCATCCTACTGACTCACCTGTCACTGAGGAACCCCTACCGGGAGCACGTAGAGCCTTCGTCCTACTCATCCCGCCCGACACTCCCCACTGACAGGTGCCGCCCCCACCCCGTAAGATTACTTGCAGTGACAAACATCACCCGCCCCGCCCGGCTTCCCTCGCCCCGAACATGGGGGAGTGGGCAGGCACTTTACAGCTGCACCACCCGAGCGCTGCCTGTATGTAATAATTAATGTTTTCCTTATTTTCTAGACTCCTCCTTCTCGTGGGCGAACACCGGGGCTAAGGTCTTTGGGGCTGCAGCGCCGCCGGCGCCAAAGAACGACGGAGAGGAAGAGGGGAGCGACGAAGAGGATGCAGCCAACAACGACATCCACTTTGAGCCCATTGTGTCGCTACCAGAGGTGACCTACTGACACACACACACGTCTTTAAAAATATGTTACGTCCATGTCCCACCCCGGGGTTCGAACCTGGGTCCCCCCGCGTGTCTAACAATGTCTCCCACTGAGCTAATGATAGAGCACACTTCTTGATCAGGTGGAAAAAAGAATTTTGACCTTCAGGCAAAAATAGTTAGCACTTGTCAGCCAGTAGTGCTGATACTAGGGGTGGAAATTAAAAATCGATTCATAGATTAATCGCGATGCTGACATGGACGATTATGAATCGATTCACAAATGTCAAAAATCCAAGCCAGATTTTGTTTGGTTATCAGAATATTGAGAAGCCTTTCTTATAAGTCAGTGTTATTTTACAAAAAAGGTTTATTTTCTTGTTGGTTTTCTGCAATTGTTGATGTTGGCAAATATAACCTTCCAGTTGACAGTGACACATCTCTTCCATTTGTTTCTCTTGTCAATAAAAGATAATGGAAGTAAATTAATCGCAATGCATCGCTAATTGGAATGAAAGCGAATCGTTGCCCTCGGAATCCTATCGTCAGGTACCTAGCGATTTCCGATTTCCGACCAAATACAACCACCACAGTTGTGCTAGTTATATTGTATTAATGCGGCACTATGTAACTTTTTTTTAAATAAATAACATGTAATGTTGTCCAATCTGTATGGTAGGGTATGTTAATACAATATAACTTATACAATTCGGGTGGTTGTATTTTGCCTCTATTGAGATATTTAGATTGTGTCAAAGGTCATGTCTCATTTTGAATTTTGAATCTGAGGTCAAGATTCAATATATCCCCTGAGCAAGGGTAAAACATTCAGCACTCCAAATCCGGGCGTAGAAGAGGGAAGTTAAACAGTGCAGCTTTAACACACGAATGAAAACGGTCTCGTTCTGTCTCAGGTGGAGACCAAGTCTGGTGAGGAGGAGGAGGAGATCCTCTTCAAGGAACGGACCAAGCTGTTCCGCTGGGACCGGGACCTTAATCAGTGGAAGGAGCGTGGCGTGGGCGACATCAAGATCCTCTTCCACCCCGTCAAACACTTCTACCGCGTCCTGATGAGGCGCGAGCAGGTGCTGAGGGTGTGTGCCAACCACACCATCTCCCAGGCCATGGAGCTCAAACCCATGAACTCGTCGGCCAACGCTTTGGTCTGGACCGCCACAGACTACACAGGTACACTGTCGCTTGGAACAGTGATTCTTCAAGGACCCCCAGTTTAATATGCATTAGGCCAGTGGTTCTCAATTTTTGTGTTTGGCCTGGGACCCACATCTGAAAATATTTTGTGCCTGGGACCCCCCATACAAGATTTGTATTCCACATTCGTATATAGGGTTAATGTGGTTGAAATGATTATGCTATATTAACTAATTTTGTTGGGCACCCCCTGGAACCCCCTCAAGCACCCCTGGGTGAGAACCACTGCATTAGGCCATGGGGCCCCCATTTATTAGTTGTTTTTTTTTTAATCTCTGGGACCCCAATCTGCACTGTAAAAACCTCTGCGTTAATTTAACTCTCGTTCGCATCTCTCTCCAGAGGGCGAGGGCCGAATAGAACAGCTGGCGGCCAAGTTCAAGACCCCCGAGGTGGCCGAAACCTTCAGGAAGACCTTCTGCGAGTGCCAGAAGCGCATGGGCCAGGACACCTCTGACCCGTCCTACACGCACATGTCCCGGGCCTCGCAGCACTCCAGGGAGACCAACCCCCTGGTGTTCCTCACCGTGGCGGCCGACGGCCAGCCTCTGGGCACCGTCACCGTGGAGCTTTTCTCCCACGTCGTCCCCAAGACGGCGGAGAACTTCCGGGTCCTGTGCACCGGCGAGAGGGGCTACGGATTCCGGAACTCCACGTTCCACAGAGTCATACCGGACTTCATGTGTCAGGTGAGGAGAGGGACTAAGAACACAGTGGGTGTCGGTTGATCAAATATCACAATAATTTTTGACCAACTTCTCACAATATTTTAAGTCAAGACACCTTTATTTGTAAAGCACATTTAAAAACGACAGGAGTTTATCTCTTGGAATGAAGAGAAAACGACGTTAAGATCACATTACAGTTCTTTCCTTTCCAAGTTCAAGAAAAGCTCAAAACTTAAAAAGACAAAAGAATACTAAAATCAGAGAACACACTAACAGAAACTGAGTAAAACTGAAAAAAGTTAAATGACATACAGTGGTTATGATATAAACCTAGACTATCAATCGCCCTCAGACAGAGCTAAAAGTGAGGGAGAAAAGTGTCTTTAGGGTCGATTTAAGAAGATGTCTGTCTAAGAATGAGATTTAGATGTTGTTTTGACAGATGTTTAACATTTGTGGTTGAGAGAAAACAAAAATAAGAAGAGAAACAAGACGAAAAGTAACAAAGATATACGTATCTGCAGCCATACTAAACTAGGATCAAGGAAAGTGAAGGGCTAGGAGGTGAGGTTGAGTCTGAAGAGGTGAGTCCTCAGACTTGCATGCAGATCGCCTGCTGCAATAAGATTTTACAACTCCTCTGGTTGGCTTGATCAGGCTGATTAGGATGGGGTATCATGTGGAAATCAAGCACAGGACTCTTAGAAGTGTTTGGTCTACTGTCTTGTCTTTCAATAATAGGTTGACTAATGTTAGATGCCTATTTTACAATAAATAATGTGTTGACTATTTTAGATGCTTTTATTATAATGTTTATTTTTCTTGTCCGTTTATGAGAGCTGCTGTAACGCCTTAATTTCCCCTCTGGGATGAAATAAAGTACCTACCTACAGTACCTGCATGCAGATTAAAAATAAAACAAACTCAAACCCTGCATGCATTCATTCTTTTACAAATCAAATGCCTGGCGAAAATAATCTTGTAAAGAATTCCACATCCCACAGTGACCGGTTCTCTCCCAGGTTGATGAATTGAATACATAGAACCACAGTGGTTATCCAAGTGTTTAACTGTACCTCCGTGCCGTTTACATTTTTGACTAATAAAGTAATCAATCAAAACTCCTCTGCGCTGTTGTTATCCTCAGGGAGGCGACATCACCAACCACGACGGCACGGGGGGCAAGTCCATCTACGGCGGCGCCTTCGAGGACGAGAACTTCGACGTGCGCCACACGTCCTCCGGCCTGCTGTCCATGGCCAACAAGGGGCGCAACACCAACAGCTCCCAGTTCTACGTCACGCTGACCAAGACCGAGCACCTGGACTTCAAGCACGTGGTGTTCGGCTGGGTGCGAGAGGGCATGGACGTGGTGAAGCAGATGGGCGCGCTGGGCACCAAGAGCGGCAAGCCCAGCAAGAGGATTGTAATCACAGACTGTGGACAGCTCTAGTGCGTCCGGCCTTTTAAAACGTCACCTTGCTTTGATAACAACGGTGGATGATGGGGGGGGTGTTCAGCGAGGCTGCAAAAAGACCTGTAGAGGAAAAAAAAGACATTCCGCGTGCAGTACATGGCTTTTGGTCAAAACCCCCCCAAAAATGTGAAGCAGGAATAAAAGCTCTTAAGTACTGGAGCCGTTGATCTGAGATCTAAGTGACTTTGGTTTTGTAAAGATGTATTTTGAAGCTGAATTGGGATCTGGCTAACCTTTTTTTTTGTGGTCTAAAAAGCACTGGTTCTCAAATTTTGTAATTTCATGGTCCCTTGGTTTAGAATTCATTAGGCCACGGACACCTATAACTTTGACAGTTAAGAACCAAAAGGACCCTTACAGGTCTGTAACTCCTTAATCATTTAGCTGGGGACCCTGCTTTGAGTACCGCTGGTCTAAAGTAGTGCACTTCATAGGGAATAGGGTATAATATATTTGGGGGGTGGTTTAGACCAGTGCTCTGTTGCCGTGTTCAACTTGCATCTTCCTCATTCTTCTTCCCAAGGAATGGTCATAACGCAATATCCTCAAAACTGTATTTTGTGTGTATAATTGTACATGGACTTTTCTTCCTTTTCTTGTGTTTGTTCTTTTGCATGTGTTCCAAAAAACGCTGGTCTACATTGGCCTCTTATTTAACAAGGTTGTTTTTTTTGTTTGTTCCTTTTGTGTAAGTCATACTTAATCTGAAATTGATCGCAGAGATGGTTGTTTTACAGAAAGCACCTGTCGGTTTGGAACTGTGTTCTTTCCCCATTCTTCTAAAAGCTGCCTCTGTGTACAGTTTGCTGTAGGTGTAATTGTTTTGTGTTTCTTTGCTGCGTTCATTAATATGCAGGGAATGACAGTTTGCACATGCCTCCGACTGAATAGTAACAGCTGAATATAGCTGTTCCACAAGCTCATGATGCCTCACACTGTCGTGCTTTGTGAGCTTGTAGATCGGCTAGGATCAGAATTGATTTGTGTGTGTGTGGGGTCATGGAAGTAGTTATAGATGCGGAGGATATTGGGATTGTCTGAGATCTCCATCTCCCTTCTCAGCTCATGTTCTACACCCTCTTTTTCTATCTAAGTATCCCATGGAATTGACACTCCTTTGACTATGACATGGTCCACTACCGGCCCTCTGAGATGTCTGCTGCTGGACGGCCCGCCATGGACTCCCAGTCACAGCAGCACTACGCCACTGATGAGGCCTCCCTAAGCATTGCTTAGAATGTAGCCTTTAGAGCCACACTTTGCTTTCCATTATTTCTCCCTGGCAAAGGTAGACATTCCCAAAGCTGCCCCTTCCCCCAGCGGTTGACCAATTTCAAAGTCAAATCGAAGGTGAATTCATTTGCTGCTGAAGGTTGGAGCGTGAGCCAATAGCCCCCCAGTCCTTCTGAGTGTGTGTGTGTGTGTGTGTGTGTGTGTGTGTGTGTGTGTGTGTGTGTGTGTGTGTGTGTGTGTGTGAGTGAGAGTTACTGCACATGGGATTGCAAACTGGTCTTTCAAGACTTTTTTTTTTTGGTTCTGCATCATACTGAAGAATAAAAACACGATGAGGCATGCAACAGAGTAAATCCCCCTAAGATGGAAGGAGACTGCAACCGTAACAACGTTGCATATGATTTTGTATTTTAAAAGGACCCTCTGATTATGTCTGTTATATTGAGATTATAATTAAGGTTCAAACAGTGCTTATTAATGCTGGAAAAGGAGAAATAAATAAAGTTGGTTTATATAAATAATTTACTAGTCATTTTATAGACTTGTTTTTATCTGTAGACTGTGTGTCGTACGTCATTAACCACTTTCATCCTGGAGCTGAACTTAAGAAAAAACAAATCCATCCATCTTCAACCGCTTATCCGGAATCGGGTCGGGGGGGGGGGTAACGGTTCCAACAGAGATTTCCAGTCTTCCCTTTCCAGAGCAACATTAGCAACTTCCTCCTGGGGGATCCAGAGGCGTTCCCAGGCCAGTGTGGAGATATAATCCCCCCCATCTGGTCCTTGGTCTGCCACAGGGTCTCTTCCCAGTGGGACGTGCAGCGAGGATCTCCCTAGGAAGACTCGGGAGGCATCCGTACTAGATGCCCGAACTACCCACACTTCATGACCAAGGTTAGACTAGAGTAGGAACGAAGATTGCTCAGTATATCGAGATATTTGCCTTGACGCCTATCTATATATATATATATATTTAATGTCATTTACAAGCTTGATGCAACCTGTTGAGCTTGCAGATTGTATATTTTCACTATTCGTTGTACGAGTGTCACTTTCAATTAAAAGTTAGACTGATATTTTTCACAGCCATTCAACTTCTTATTGTCTGGTACACTATTAAACCATTTCCTCCCTTTATTTCCCTCGGTGAGCATCTGCCCCCGACACTCGCGCCAAAATGACGTAGGCACCTGCAATGTGTGTATGTATTTTAACTTAACAAAATATCCTCTGGTGCTTAAAGGGATGGTTCACCCAAAACAATACTTTTTTTCTATCGATTAGTTACCCCATGGAGACTTGAATTCATGGATATATTTTTTGTTTCAATAGAAAAAAAGGCATTTTGGGGGTGAACTATCTCTTTAAGACTACTAAAATGAACATCAACGCTGCACATTACACAATATGATCAGTTTTAATCTCTGCTTACAAACACCATGTTACCATCATGACAGTTTAAAGAATCCGAATCAGAGTTTTATTTGTCACATCACAGTTTTACAGGTGTAAAGCAGTGGGTGAAATTCTTCTTTCCGTGCGCGCCCCCACTTTAAACAGCACTGTAAGGGACTGTGGTCCATGCAATATGAGCAACATAAACCGCTCACAAAATGTAAGGAAACTTGAATTTGGGCCATTATATCTCCCCTTTACTAATACCAATCAGTAAAGTGTTATATATCATTTTTATCGTTGATTAGTCACCTTTACAACGAGGTACAGCTTGTAAGCATCGGGCATTCATGGAATGAGCAACACAAGCAAACGTGTGGGTAGCGCCGAGCAAAAATGTGCCAAAATGGCCTGTTAGACTTTTCTGCTGACATTCAGGGTCGGTTGCACCAAAAGGGATTAAATAAAGCTTAGTTTAGGGTTAATCAAAGATTTGTTGATCTAGGATTTATTTTAATCCGAGTTGTGTTGCACCACTTAATTTTAAGCATTGCTTAACAAATCTGTGATTTAAATCCTTAACCTGTGATTATAACTTTAAACAGTGATTATTTCATGGATTAAACTTTGTTTTGTGTCCGCCATCTTGGATTTGCGCTGTAAATAAAAAGGAATACTTCTTCTCTTGAGCCAAATATCATTAGAATTACTTTTTTATTCACTTTTGAGATAATGTGGGCAGGCGTGTTAAAAAATATCTCCTGCAGCCAACAAATAATGGCTTTAACGAGACGCTTTCAGCGTTATTTTTTTAATTCTAATTCAGCATTATCATAACATTCGACTGGGTTTAGACGGTCCCTTATTTTTCTTTGAGCTACTCTTTCGTTTTCATGAAGCCATCTGATATATGCTGCCATGTTTACATTTAAACCACCTGTACTGCAAGTTTAGAATTAATCCCTTACTGACATTTAAATTGGAGTTTAAAGTAGTGGTGCAACAGGATTAACATTAATCCAGGTTTACTGTGAAAATAAAAACCAAGCTTAAAGGATGGTTTAAAACTAAACCTGGTTAGTGGAAACTAGGTTTAAAGTTTGGTGCAACTGGATTAATAGATAAACCTTGATTTAAACCAGGTTAAAGCTTAATCCCTCTTGGTGCAACCGACCCTCAATGTTGTGACATTCATGACATTCAATGGGCTTCAGGTGTGTGCCAGTCACAGGTGTGTGACTGTCTCACAGGTGAGTGACTGGCACTTGAACATGGGTTCTGCAACTTTGTTGAGTTTGTGTATGCTCCAAGCAGCAACACTGCCCCCATGGAAAGATGCCACTTTTGTCAGGATAAGGCCCGTGCAACAGGGCAAGTGAAGCTGGTGTTCCGTTATGCAGAGTGACAACATTATTTGGTGTTAGCCCTGGTACCATTTCCAAATTTAGGATTAAGTTCTGTGAGACTGGTGAAGTCAACAAGGAAGACAACAACCCAGACCCCTTGCTTCACTGAGGAACCATAGATTTACAGGCAAGATTTGCACAACGGTACCAAAGACAGATGTCAAAGTTGCAGGGCCCACGCTCAGGTGCCAGACACACACTTTTGACTGGCACACACCGGCCTGCAAATGCTACCAGGGCTGACATCAAATAATGCGTAATCTGCATAACGGAACACCAGCTTCACTTGCCCTATTGCACAGGCCTTATCCTGAAGGGACAAACGTGGCATCTTTCCATGGGGGCAGTGTTGCTGCTTGGAGCATACACAAACTCAACAAAGTTGCAGAACCCATGTTGCAGAGCGCAAAGTTGCAGAACCCACCTCTCAGCAGGTATGTGCTGGCAGGTCGCTCAAAACAAGAGCGATTACCAGCAAAAGCATATTGGGTGATTTTGGCACATTTTTCCTCGGCGCTACCCACACGTTTGCCTGTGTTGCTCATTCCATGAATGCCCGATGCTTACAAGCTGTACCTCGTTGTAAAGGTGACTAATCACCGATAAAAATGATATGTAACACTTTACTGATTGGTATTAGTAAAGGGGAGATATAATGGCCCAAATTCAAGTTTCCTTACATTTTGTGAGCAGTTTTAGTTCAACCCTTGTTGATTCACTGTCAACAATTAAGACTTCTTGCTAAGCTGTTTTATGGTGGGATGAATGAAACTGTTTTTTTCCCAGATCAGGACGATGGCAGACTATCGGACAAACTCTGAACTTCTGAAACACCATCCTACACTCACTCCTATGCAAAGTAACCAAATTTACACAAATGCAATTTTGAGGTACTTTTACTTTACTCAAGTTATTTCAATTCGTTGATCCTTAGTACTTCTACTCCACTACATCTCAGAGACAAATCTTGTACTTTTTACTCCAGTACAATTATTTGATAACTTTAGTTACTTTGTAGATGACTAGATTTGCAGGACGCTATGCGGCCTCCAAATTCATTCATATTGCACTGATCAGAGTAATCATAACCGAGTTTTGGTCATTTTAAGTCTTAAACACCGCTGTAGCGCCCCATATGTAGGCCTACGTATATATTTGGTGTGACTATTCTCATGGCAGAATAGTGTTTGTGCCAAGTTGGGTGAGGATTGGAAGCAACTCGCAAGCCCGGATGTTAGGTTTGTGACGTCCACAGTCGACCCACCATCCCACCTATTAGGCCATTTTAATATAGGATTATTACAAAGCATACATTAACCAATTAAGTCCTACTGTATTTTGTACTTTGTTTGAAAATAATGAATCTATAAGCTCATAAGCTCACGCGTCGCAATGTTGTGAGCTTATAAGTAAGTAAGACCAACAGTTTGGGGTTGGCCATAGCTGAATGGTTAGAGAGAGAGCCCTCCGGGTTAGCCGGAGTCCCCAGTTGTCCCAGGTTCAATTCCAGGCCTGGCCAGCAATGTGCGAATGTGACCGGTCGAAGTGTCCTTGAGCAAGACACTTAACCCCTAACTGCTCCAGTGATCAGCTGGGTTGAACTGACACCGAATGTCCCCAGTGGGAGCAAGTAGGTCAATATTATTATTATTGGTTCCATGAGCCATGTTGCCATGCCCTACAGTATCCCCTGTATCTGTAGCATGATGTACATGAACATCCCCTGGACATGACACTAGTAAACCTATATATCACATGGACTTAACCCCCAATCCAACCATTGATGCCAAGTGCCAAGCAGGGAGGCATAGGGTCCCGTTTTTATACTTTGGTATGATCCAGCCGGGGGAATGGAACCCCCAACCTCCCAATCTCACGGCGGTCAAACACTGTAGTTAACACGGGCAAAAAAACTAAACAAATCGATCGACAGAGCCATGTCACACTACTTCACACAAGCATTTCCTTTGTGTTGTCTGTGATGCAACAGTAGAAGGTAGTTAGTTGAATAAGAAATGAGATGGTTGTCATTGAACATTATTGCCTTTTTGTTTTTCCGGTTCATATGAAAGAGAATCAGAGCTACAAAATCGTTTTGTAAATAAAATCTTTTCTGTTGAGTTTTCTTTTTTAATTTCTCCCCAGAAACGTTAAGCTCTGAGAAAATCTGGCTTCAAAGTTTTAACAAGGTTTTCACAGCTCAAAATACCCCCGACCAAAATAGTTGGAAAAAATAATGTATTTATTCATTTATAGAATTATTATATTTAGTTCAAGTCATACTGTGTAACTTTCCAATTAAACAATTAAAAAATATATAATCTTGGTAGGCTATATTTTTTATCAGTGGTATATTTTTCACAATTCCCATGTATGGTGTTTGTTTTATTTTTTTATAATATCACATATCATGAACGCAACATCCAATCAATGATACTGAACCCAAATTGGACTGGCCTAGTAGAGCAGATCTCCGACACCGCTGTCACTTCTGCCCATAGGGGGCGCCACAAACAAACAGTTGCACTGTCTGTCATACAAACTGTATTTCCCCCACAGCGTGTGTCCTGACGGCCGCACCCCACAAACTGACCTGGGTAGGCCAGCAGGCCTGGCGGAGATCTGCACTCTGAGGAGCTTTCAATAAACAATCATCTCTGCAATCACTTCCTTGCATTATGATAACCCCCCATATAAAACACCTTATTCGAAGTGCACTACTTTAGCGCAATTCAGCTTCAAAGAACCTCTTTATGAAGTCACTTGATCTCAGATTATCGTTAAGAGCTCTTTTTCCTGCTTCAGATGTGGTGGTTTTGACCAAAAGTCATGTATTGCACAAGAAATGTATTTTTTCTCAACAGAGGTCTTTGCAGCCCGCCGAACCCCATGTGAGCTTAACCACTTAACCCCCTGTGCTCTCATCTACACCAAATTTCATCGCCAAAAATAGTAATTGTAGATCTGCTACAGTATCTCTGGCTAATGTTGCCCCCAGAATATGGACACTGGGGTTCAAGTGGTTAAGCGTGTGAGCTTAAAGTTGGATGCACTAGAGCTGTCCACAGTCCGTGATCACAATCCTCTTGCTAGGCTTGCCGCTCTTGGTGCCCAGCGCGCCCATCTGCTTCACCACGTCCATGCGCTCTCGCACCCAGCCGAACACCACGTGTTTGGAGTCCAGATGCTCTGTCTTCGTCAGCGTGATGTAGAACTGGGAGTTGTTGGTGTTACGGCCCCGGTTGGCCATGGACAGCAGGCCACAGGACGTGTGACGCACGTCGAAGTTCTCATCTTCAAATGTGCTGCCGTAGATGGACTGGCCTCCCGTCCCGTCATGGTTGGTGATGTCGCCTCCCTGACACATGAAGTCTGGTATGACTTTGTGGAAGATGGAGTTTTGCAGTCTGAAGCCCTTCTCACGAGTACACAGGGCCCGGAAGTTCTCCGCCGTCTTGGGGACGATGTGGAAGAAAAGCTCAATGGTAATGGTGCCCAGAAGCTGGCCGTTGGCCGCCACGGTGAGGAACACCAGGGGGTTGGTCTCCCTGGAATGTTTTGAGGCCCGGGACATGTGCGTGTAGGACAGGTCAGATGTGTCCTGGCCCATGCTGGTCCGTTCCTTGAAGAGGATCTCCTCATCCTCCTCACCAGACTTGGTCTGCACCTCTGGTAGCAACACATTAGGCTCAAAGTGGATGTCCGCGTTATTGGGCGCCCCCTCTTCAATGCCCCCATCTTCCTCTTCACCATTGTTTAGTGGAACTGAAGTGTGAGTGGTGGAGCCAGGTTCAGAGGTCTTTTTCAATGACAGGTCTATGGAAGGGCTGATGATAGGGGCTACACTCAGGGCATCTGTGGACTGCTCTAGTGGTGTGGAAGATTCTGATTCAGTCTCCTGCTCCAAGCCCTGTGGTGCCATAGTCTCGTGGCTTGGAGCCTGCTCTTCTGGAGCCTCCTGGCCAAGGGTCTGTGGTTCTGGAACCTCCTGGCCCAGAGCCTGTCGTTCTGGGACATCTTCATCCAGGGTTTGTCGTTCTGGAGTCTGGGTCTGTGGTTCTGGAGTATTCTGGCACAGGGTCTGTGGTTCTGGAGTCTCCTGAGAAGGAACTTGTGGTACTGGGGCTTCATGGACAAGTGCCAGTGGTTCTGGAGTCTCATGGCCCATGACCTTTGGTGCTAGAACCTCCTCGCCCAGGGTTTGTCGTTCAAGAGTCTCCTGGCCTAGAGTCTGTGGTTCTGGAGTCTTCTGACCAGACTTGGTCTCCACTTTTTGCAGTGAGACAATAGGCTCACAGTTGATGTCCACATTATTGGATGCTCCCTCTTTGTTGCTCCCCTCTTCCTCTCTGCCATTTTTTGGTGCTGGTGGTGCTGAAGCTCCCAAGACCATCTCCGGGGCGTTCATCCACAAGATGGAAGAGTCTTGCTTTCCAAATGCAAACTTGCCACCAATGTTTTTGGTAGTAGTAGCAGTAGTGTAAGTGGTGGAGTCAGGTTCAGAGGTCTTTTTCAATGACAGGTCTATGGAAGTGCTGATGATAGGGGCTACACTCAGGGCATCTGTGGACTGCTCTAGTGGTGTGGAAGATTCTGATTCAGTCTCCCGCTCCAAGGCCTGTGGTGCCATAGTCTCTTGGCTTGGAGCCTGCTCTTCTGGAGCCTCCTGGCCAAGGGTCTGTGGTTCTGGAACCTCCTGGCCCAGAGCCTGTTGTTCTGGGACATCTTCATCCAGGGTTTGTCGTTCTGGAGTCTCCTGGCCAAGGGTCTGTGGTTGTAGAGTATTCTGGCCCAGGGTCTGTGGTTCTGGAGTATTCTGGCACAGGGTCTGTGGTTCTGGAGTCTCCCCGCCCACGGCTAGTAGTTTTGGGCCCTCTTGGAGAGGGGTCTGTGGTTCTATAACATCCTCCTGGCCCAGGGCCTGTGGTTCTGGAGTCTCCTGAGAAGGAACCTGTGGTGATGGGGCTTCCTGGACAAGGGCCAGTGGTTCTGGAGTCCCCTGGCCCATAACCTTTGGTGCTAGAACCTCCTCGCCCAGGGTTTGTCGTTCAAGAGTCTCCTGGCCTAGGGTCTGTGGTTCTGGAGTCTTCTGACCAAACTTGGTCTCCACTTTTTGCAGTGAGACAATAGGCTCAAAGTTGATGTCCTCATTATTGGATGCTTCCTCTTTGTCGCTCCCCTCTTCCTCTCCGCCATTTTTTGGTGCTGGTGGTGCTGAAGCTCCCAAGACCATCTCCGGGGCGTTCATCCACGAGATGGAAGAGTCTTGCTTTCCAAATGCAAACTTGCCACCAATGTTTTTGGTAGTAGTAGCAGTAGTGTAAGTGGTGGAGTCAGGTTCAGAGGTCTTTTTCAATGACAGGTCTATGGAAGCGCTGATGATAGGGGCTACACTCAGGGCATCTGTGGACTGCTCTAGTGGTGTGGAAGATTCTGATTCAGTCTCCTGGTCCAAGGCCTTTGGTGCCATAGTCTCTTGGCTTGGAGCCTGCTCTTCTGGAGCCCCCTGGCCAAGGGTCTGTGGTTCTGGAACCTCCTGGCCCAGAGCCTGTCGTTCTGGGACATCTTCATCCAGGGTTTGTCGTTCTGGAGTCTCCTGGCCAAGGGTCTGTGGTTGTAGAGTATTCTGGCCCAGGGTCTGTGGTTCTGGAGTATTCTGGCACAGGGTCTGTGGTTCTGGAGTCTCCCCACCCACGGCTAGTAGTTTTGGGCCCTCTTGGAGAGGGGTCTGTGGTTCTGGAACATCCTCCTGGCCCAGGGCCTGTGGTTCTGGAGTCTCCTGAAAAGGAACCTGTGGTGCTGGGGCTTCCTGGACAAGGGCCAGTGGTTCTGGAGTCTCCTGGCCAAGGGTCTGTGGTTCTGGAGTCTTCTGACCAGACTTGGTCTCCACCTTTTGCAGTGAGACAATAGGCTCAAAGTTGATGTCCACATTATTGGATGCTTCCTCTTTGTTGCTCCCCTCTTGCTCTCCGCCATTCTTTGGTGCTGGTGGTGCTGAAGCTCCAAAGCCTATCTCCGGGGCGTTCATCCACGAGATTGAAGAGTCTTGCTTTCCAAATGTAAACTTGCCACCAATGTTTTTGGTAGTAGTAGCAGTGTAAGTGGTGGAGTCAGGTTCAGAGGTCTTTTTCAATGACAGGTCTATGGAAGCGCTGATGATAGGGGCTACACTCAGGGCATCTGTGGACTGCTCTAGTGGTGTGGAAGATTCTGATTCAGTCTCCCGCTCCAAGGCCTGTGGTGCCATAGTATCTTGGCTTGGAGCCTGCTCTTCTGGAGCCTCCTGGCCAAGGGTCTGTGGTTCTGGAACCTCCTGGCCCAGAGCCTGCCGTTCTGGGACATCTTCATCCAGGGTTTGTCGTTCTGGAGTCTCCTGGACAAGGGTCTGTGGTTGTAGAGTATTCTGGCTCGGGGTCTGTGGTTCTGGAGTATTCTGGCACAGGGTCTGTGGTTCTGGAGTGTCCCCGCCCACGGGTAGTAGTTTTGGGCCCTCTTGGAGAGGGGTCTGTGGTTCTGGAACATCCTCCTGGCCTAGGGCCTGTGGTTCTGGAGTCTCCTGAGAAGGAACATGTGGTGCTGGGGCTTCCTGGACAAGGGCCAGTGGTTCTGGAGTCTCCTGGCCCATAGGCTTTGGTGCTAGAACCTCCTCGCCCATTGACAGGGGAGCACTGCTGATAGGGGCCACACTCTGGTCCTCTGTGGACTGCTCTTGGGTTGTGGAAGACTCTGATTCAGTCTCCTGCTCCAAGGCCTGTGGTTCCAGAATATCTTGTCTTAAGGTTTGCTTTTCTGGTGCCTCCTGGTCAAGGGTCTGTGGTTCTGGAACCTCCTGGCCCAGAGCCTGTTGTTCTGGGAAATCCTCACCCAAGGTTGGTCGTTCTGGAGTCTCCTGGCCAAGGGTATGTGGTTGTGGAGTATTCTGGCCCAGGGTCTGTGGGTCTGGAGTCTCCCTGCCCACGGCTAGTGGTTTTGGGCCCTCTTGGAGAAGGGTCTGTGGTTCTGGAACTTCCTCCTGGGCCAGGGCCTGTGGTTCTGGAACCTCCTGGCCCAGGGTTTGTGGTTCAGGAGTCTCCTGGCCCAGGTCTTGTGGTTCTGGATTCTCCTTAGCAGGAACCTGTGGTGCTGGGGCTTCCTGGACCAGGCCCTGTGGTTCTGGAGTCTCCTGCGAAGGAACCTGTGGTGCTGGGGCTTCCAGGACAAGAGCCTGTGGTTCTGGAGTCTCCTGGCCCAAAGCCTTTGGTGCTGAGGCCTCCTCACTCAGGGTCTGTGGTGGTTCTGGAGTCCCCTGACTAGGGTCCTGAACAGGGGCCTGGTCTTCTGTGGGATCAGGATAGAGATTTCCATTCAAGGTCTCCTCTGCTGACTCATAGTCCTCATCGTCATCCGTTTCAGAGTCACTGGTGTAGCCTGGTTCATTCTCAGCAGTGGGTTCCCTTACATACACCACCTCCACGCCTCCGTCTGACTCATTAACTCGCTCTGCCTGAGGGGGCACTTCTTCTGGGATTCTGAATGCAGCTGTTGCAGAAGCAGGAGATCCGCTCCCTTTCGCTTTAGAGCAGGACAAAGACACCTCAGTCTCAGGGGAAGATTTGGGTGACTTGGTGGCAGGGTCAAATCTGAACAAGTTGATGTCCTGGGAGTAGAGGACCTGTTCGTCCTCCTCCCTAGTCACCAGCCAAGTCACCAGATCTATCTTGTCAGGAATGTCATCGTCCTCCTCAGTCTTAAACACCTGCTCACCAGCACGAGGAAAGCCTTTGAAATTGGGGTTTTTCTGTCCAAACTGGAGGTCTCCTGTACTCTTAGCCAAGTCTGAAAAACTGAAGGTGTTAGGCTGAACAGTGAATATTGGATTTTGATTGGTTTCTTCCACAGATCGTGTGGAGATAGAAATAAAAGTCTCCTTTTCTTTCTCTCTGTGTTGATCGTAAATGTTAGGAAACATGGAAGCAGACCCTGATGTAGGCGCTGGAACTGCAGTTGTTGGATCCTCAGTTGCAGAAGTTTCCTTTCCTGTGTCCTGAGATCCACACTTTAAGCCACCAGATGAAATGGGCATTGAGATGAACCCTGAAGCACTAACCCCAGATGGTTGAGCCTCAAACTTAAATGAAGCAAAAGCAGGAGCGGGTTTTTTTGCTACGGGAGCAGTAAGGCCTATGGCGCCATTTCTATCTGGCCTTGATGAAGAATCAGGATCGTCACTCTGATTAGCAACGTACTTTGTAGTCGTGGCATTATTTCTGACACAGTCCCATTCTCCTTCTTTCACTGCAACCAGGGCTCCAAATGTTGTTAATGGGCATTTAGTTGGTTCTGGTTCTTTCTTCTGTTGCTCTTCATGATTTTCTGGTAACTTGGGCACAATTTTCTGTGCTTCCGCAAACTTTGTTTTTAAAAGCGCTGCCTCATCAGCTGTTTTGAACGGAATGGCTAGCTGCTCAGTAAAATGGAGAGGGCCATCAAAGACTTGGTCCTGAGGAGGGTAGATGGAGCCTGGAGTCGCTGGTAGAGGTGTATATGTGTGCTGCTGATATGCATTGTGCTTTGGTCGTGGTTGCATATAACTCATACCATATATTGGGCCATTTGTAGGGGTTACATTAACTGTTGGACCTGTGGTTACAAATGTTAGGGGGGCTCTGTGGTAGGACCGTGCTGTGTATGGTCTATACATTGTGTGATTGCGGTCTGGTCTGATCTGGCCATCTCCCCAATGAGGTGGCGTCTTGGAAGAAATCGGGTGTCTTTTTAAAGGAGAGATGATGCGCTTTTTGGGCGAAGAGGTGGCGGCTGATTGGCTGAGCTCTACTGGGCTGGAGGGAGCTAGTTGTTCTGTTCCTACCTCCTCTTCATCATCATCATCCAGACCTTCTTCACTCTCCCCCAGCTGCTGTTTGACCTTATTCAGAAGATCCATCAACTTTTCCATCGACACAGGAAGATTTTCTATGTCATTTAAATTAGAGCTGAATATCTTGGACATGGAGGTCCTGAACTTCTTGCGGAACATGATGCATCTTTCCTGGGTCTCTTCCACACCTTTGCCTGCTTCATTTGACAGCCGCTGGTATATCTGTGCCAGAAGCCAGGTGGATGACATGTTATTGATAGGTTCCAGGACAGCAATGGCTTCATCTCTCTTGCCCTCAATGTCCAGGAGGGTGGCGGCTGATATCATGGCCTCCTCTTCATAACCCTTTAAGGCTGATATCTGAATGTCTTTGGAGGGGAAATGTTTGAACAGTGGGTACAGTGGTTTAGGGATGCTGCATCCGTGTTTGATCTTGTGTAGGAGAGGGAGGACAACCTTCCAGTAGTGGTCACTGCGGCTAGCATACTCTTTCTGCTCATGGTATGAGTTCACTGCCATACCCATCTGGCTGAGATGCTGTGCCCAGTGGATGACCAGGGCTGGTTGCAAGCCATGCTTCTCTCTGGCTCTTAGTGTGCTCAGTCCATGCTGTACGATCATCCGTAGCTTGGCTGACATGCCGGGTGGAGCTCGTTTGTGGATGAGGCTGTAAACGGCATCCCACCACTTCTTCTCGGGGTCCCACCACTCTCCACTGTCGGTGAAGAGTGGTGGGAGTTGGTTGTCCTGTTCCTGTCCTGTTCCAGCCACACACAGGAGACTGAGCAGTGGGAGGGGCATGCAGCGAGGTTCGTGGAGCTGCTGATGGCCTCCGCTGTTGATCCTAGCCTTGTCCTGGAGCTGGCTATGGCTGCAGAACACAACGCCACACACAAACACCTCCAGGTCCAGCAGACAGATGGACTCTGGTGCGTTGGTGTCCAGCTTGGATGTCTCCAGTGTGAGCCTGGGGAACAGCTGCTTCAGCCAGTCTCGTAGGGACGCTCTCTGTCCCTTAATGGCCCACTGGAGACCCAGCCAGCTCAGATGCTGCAGGTCTCCCCCATGGAGCAGAATGGAACCATTGTCCAACTTTGCCAGGTCGAGGAGCTTTGGCGACTGGCTTTTGAGAGAGCAGATGTCATCATTGGCGATGAAGGAGGTCCCGGTCCCAGTATGGTCCCGATCTGTCTTCTCCTTCGTGGGGTCTTCGTCTGTTTGGACGTGGGGGACAAACAGAAGCTCATAGAGAGTGCACTGACTGCTACGGTTCCCAAAAGCCTCCACCACCTCTTTGACCAGGGTGTCTATATCCGTGGTGAGGTTGAACAACATGTGGCCCGCCTGGCTCTGTCTGTCGCTGGCCAGGAGTTCCACAAGCTGGTAAGCCGTCTGGTCCCCTTTGCTGACTTTAGGCGTGGGTCTGGGTGCCTGGTAGGCCAGCAGGTAGCATAGAGCGGCCAGGTCTACCACGACCCTCCACTGCTGTTTCCCCTCCTGGGCCATCTTCAGCAGCGAGGTGGCTGTGTGCAGGTACAGATGGCCCTTCATCTCCACAAACACCTCAGACAGATCATCTGACTGACTGCCTGCTGTGCTGCTCAGGGCCTGCATGGCCTGGTCAAAACATTTGAGGGCGTCTAGGCTGGCCTTCAGTTCTCTCCCAGACAGTGTGAGTCTCAATAGGTTGCAGTGAGCCAATAGCAGCTCCCTCTGGAGCCGGCGGGACTCCTTGTTGTTGTTGGCGGCGAAATTGGGTTGGGCCAAGTATTCCTGCAGAGTGCTCAGCATCACGGTGTACCAGTCCAGGCTGTGACGCAGGAGGCCTCTCTGCTCTACCGTCAGACAATGCTTGATGGCTTCGTTCAGCCGTCCGTCCTTGCAGTACAGCTGCACCAGCTTGACGTTGACAAGGGTGTCTGACGGTCGAGCTGCCAGCTCAGCCTGCAGCAGGTCAAACAGACGGTTCCACCCCTGCTGTCCCTGACGGCTCAACAGCTTCTCCTTGAGATCGAAGACGGCCGGGTGACCAGGCAGCAGCTTGGCAGCCATCTCCACCCAGCACTCCGCCCTGCTGTCACATTGCTCATTACTGCACAGCAACTCTGCCACCTTCAGAACCAGGTCCTTCTGGGCTGGGTTTAAGTCCACTGAACGCTTGTAACATCCCACCGCCTTGTTGATTTCTCCTTCCTTCTCAAAAAGCTGGCCAAGGAACTTGTGTGCTTTGGAATCCCTAGCCTGGATCTTAAGATATTCTGATACATGTCTTTTAGCAAGGTCATACTCCTTTGCTTCCAAGTACAATTTAGCAAATAAAAATCCTTTAATGGGTCTCTCTTTGAGTGAAGGAGACGAACTCTGTACTGAAGAGATGTAGCGGTCCACCTCAGCTTTACTCCGCCGCATGACTCAACAAAAATGATAATATTCCGTATTATTAAATATAAATAAAATGCACAGAACACGAGAAATGTACCAATATATCAATGGAACATGAGATCCCGCTCATCAATTGCCACTGTGTGCATTCATCATGGCAGTGCGCAGACTCTCCATCTGTGTCTTCTCTGTCCTGGGGATCCACATATATGGGTATGTGACGTCAAACACAAAAGAAAGTGCTGCCTCCCAATGCCGATTTGTGCTGAACGACATGTTCATATTTGGGCATAATTTGCTCACCTGCTACTCCGTCGGGCATGTCCATATTTGGGCATAATCTGAGCACACACAATACTGTATGGGCATGTGACGTACCTTTTTGCGCTTGCATTGGGCTGAAACCCTGTCGTTGCCAGGGTTATTGCATTGACAGTGCATCGCAAATGTGTAGTCCATACATGGGCATACCAGCACCACCCCCCCCCCCCCCCCAAACACCTTCTTGGTATTAGTAATGACTCGAGCTGAATCAGCTGTACTTCTGATAGCTTTTGTCCATAGGCATCATTTCATAAATACTAAAGGGTGGCAAAAAAAAGGCTGTGAGCTTGTAGATCTTCTATTTTTGAAAAAAGAAAACTTTTTTCTTTTTTACTTTTGCCTGTAATTGCCAGTTTTAAAGGGATTAATGAATGTCTGGTTGCAGAAAGTGTGGATCTAAAATCAGATTAATCTGCAAAAACATTCAGATGTGGAGAAAATAATGAATAAAGGATTTTGAGGTTAAATGCAAAAGCTAGGGGGTGGCAATTGCCCCAAATAACACTCCTGATTTTGCCCTCCACTGCAAGTTACCACTCAACCACTTAGTCACACGTGGTCACACTTTAACCCCCCAAAACTTGTCTAAAACATGGGTAAAAAATGCATTCTACTATGCTGCCACCAAAAGATATAAAGGTTCTCAACTCAAACTCAAAACTAACACATTCCTATCTTTATACTACAAGTGGACATAGTTTAACTCCTTCAACATCTTGATATGATCCTCTGTCCCTCCCCCCCCCCACCTCTCCTTTCTCTGTAAATATATCTTATGAGTTTTATTCCTATATATTTTCTATTGTATTTGTATTGTATTTTGTATCATAATTGTGTATGTATTATATGTATTACTGATGAATTGAGTACAATGGACTGCAATGGATACAAGCCCCCTGGGGCTTTTTGTGTTATACTTTTAGTCAGCCTTTGACTGACTTAACAATCGTGTTAACAAAGTATTCAATCAATCAATCAATCAATCAATCAATCAATCTCCAAGCTCACAACAAACGCCAGTTTTGAGCTATTAGGTTGGTTATTTTAACTATTTTTGAACATTTTCTACAACTTTTAACAGCCCCAAAAACAGAGACGCCATTCACGCCAATAGCCTTATGAATTGAAATACAATTTTGTATGTATAATATGTTTCCCAATTGGCCTCCCTGATTCCCCCTGGTGGCCCCCACTTTGAAAAGCACTGTAAGGTGCTGTACCATGCTATCAGCAGCGCGTTATCATGAATACTGAGTTTAGGGTTAGGTTTAGGCATAGTTTTACTGAGGTTAGGGTTAAGGTTAGGTTTAGGCATAGTTGCAAAAACGAGAACTGTCAATCACAGCGACTACTGGCCAATCACAGCGGGTCTCCCTTGAAAAGCGCTGGTATCCGTAAGCATGCATCAGCAACATCACTCAACACCACTCACTGTCAACAATTAAATGGATACACACTTCTTGTTAAGCTGTTTTATGGCTGTGGGGTTCATAGAAATTGTCACCTCGGCCCAAGAGTTCGAAACTTTTAATGTCACTTTTAAAAAAACACGTTGTTACCTTGTAGATCGGTTATTTTTCGCGGAATGTGCTCTATTATGACATGCCCAGAATAGGGATGCGAGTGTCCGTGTGGTTTAAACAAAAGATGAAACCATAGAACAAAATAACAAAAGGAGTAATAGGAGATCACAGCCAAACAGAACAAAAGATGGGGAAGCCACAGGGCCAACCACGCAATGGGCTGTGCCAACGCAGCTCTTCCCTGAGTTCCCTCTATACCATTGGTTCTCAACGTTGGGTCCATTGGTTCTCAACGTTGGGTCCGGGGACCACCAGAGGTCCAAATGTACCTCTGAGAGTGTGAGGTAGAAGCACCAATGTCACATTTTGTGTAATTATTATATATATAAGTGAACATCATTTATAACTAATTACACTGGCACAAAATATTTCCAGATAGGGGTCCGCGGCCAAATTTGGAGTCCCCGACATGGAAGAGGTTTGAGAACCACTGGCCTAGTGGCACTGTGCACAAGAAATATGATGCTGATGGTCCAGCGGTTTGAAAGATTACCTCTGGACAGACAGACAGACAGACAGACAGATCCTCTTTCAGAGCCATGCCGTAAAAAAACTTAAACATATTTGGGGGAAACTATGCATTATGGAGGTAATCAGTTGGGCTACTGGCAGTCCTCACAATGTCTATCATATATTGGGCCGACTGTGGACTGCAACATTCGGACTTGCAAGGCGCACCGTTGCTCCAATTAATCCAATCCACACCAAACTTGGCATCAACACTGTTCAGGGGTCTGCCACGACAATAGTCACACCAGGGGTCATGCCAGGGGCCACAGGGGCACCGTTGCTAGCGGCCTGTTAGAATGCCCGATTTGGAGCTGGAAGCAGTACAGAGGTAGCCTGACACTCAGCCTGATTTTTCATCATTCAGTCTGAAAGCCCTCTCAGTGCAGCCGTTTTCTGAAATGAGGGCGTGGCCAAAGTGGGACTCCATGGCGATTGGTTCATACTAGATTATCCCGATCCCGACTGGGCCGGGCCGTCGGTTAGATTTTCAACTGAGAAAACCCTGCCTTCTACAGCATCACCAGACCCTGAAAGCGAGGCTAGCGATTCTGGGGCCTGTAGCCACTAGCCAGGCTAGTACAGAGGCCTACAGAGGGTGCAACCAAAAGCTATTTATTCACCAACAGAAATATAAAAAGGACAGGGCCTTGGGGGAAGAGGCATTGCCTGTAACAGTTTTTTCTTAGTTTCGTTATCACATGTTATTTTTGCCTAAGGCCTGCACAGTAGGCCTTACGATCCTGCATGGGACTGTTTTTATCGGTGTTTGGAGGTAAATCAATGAAATACAAAAAACATCACACCCAGTGTGAAGTGGGCGGTGTGTGGTCATCACAACATGACTCACTTAAAATACTTTTTTTTAAGTTCATACTGCTATTCATAGGGCTGCACATGTGTCATGTGTTTCGCTAGCCAATCGCAGTCCTGAATTTGCAAAGTCAGCCAATCACATTATAGCTAGTGGTGATGACACTAGCTGTAATGTGATTGGCTGACTTTGCAAAAGTATAGATTTGCATTGACTGTGGAAGGGTTAGGGGTGTAGACTGCCTTGTAGACTATTGGCCAATCATGGTGCAGGATTGGTCAGTGTCCAAAACTCACTTATAGGGGGCGGTTACACCGCCCCAAAAATGTACATTCTTGGATTTGGTGAATTCTTGGAGACTTGACCATTCGACCTGTTACAGGTGTATTCTAGAATATAGGCCTACATAAATACATTGTTACACATACCTTAGTTTTAACCCACATACATTATATTAACATTCTCAATGAACTACAAGTAATGATTCCTTCTCCTTCTTCACACTACATCAGCAATTACCAACCCCCCCCCCCCCCCCCCCCCCGCCATCCTCCAGCCCAATTATACTGGAAACCCTTAACAGGTATAGCATTTAATCAAACATAACAATCAAACTTCACATTATATTGCACTTCTCCATCTGGCACTCTTAACGTATAAAAATATTGCACTTGCTCTTAAATGTCCATCTATTGCACTTGCCAATAATGATTCACCAAACACCAAACATTTGTTTCCCCAGGTGGAACTCGTTGGCTGAGTGGCCCGCTCAGCTCAACAGGAAACAAGTCAATGTATTCAACAAACAATAAAATCATGACTGTGCAAATTATGCTGTGCAGGTTAAAGTGCCAATATGCGGTGCAATTAATTAAATCAACCAGGGCTACAAATACAAACACTGTTCAGGGGTCTGGTATGAGAATACCGTAGTCACACAAAAAAAAACTACATTGCACACGTATGGGGCACTACAGCCGTGATACAGCGTTCAACACTTCAAATGGCCATAATTACTCGGTGACCGCTCTGATCAGCTTAGTATTTGATTTGATTGGTTTATCAAAATCTACTATACGTGTGGGGTCATGACACACACGCACACACACACACACACCCACGTGCACATGCACACGCACACACACTTCAGCCCATATATACCGTCTTAGGCTTTGACTTTTACAAGGTCCAGTTTCGAATTGCAGCCACCTGTAAGTGCTCTTTTAGTATAGAGCGGTTTTGAAGAAGAGTAGGGATTCACACTCCTTTACGACTGTTGGTAGGGCGTGTGTTTATCAAGTGAACCATCTTCAAATTGGTCTAGGTCTAGGTCCATAATTACTTAACACGTAGCTCAAATCACCTCAGACCTCCAAAGGCCCGTACGTCTCAAACACAGGTTAATATCGGCCACAGAGGGTCTAAAATATGGAATTCTCTGCCACTACATCTATGGGAGTTGTCTTCTCACCAATTCAAGAAGGTTCTGAAATGCTTCTCCCAACCACCAAATACTTTCCATATGGTCTGCCTAATTAACCAGGGTCCATTCAGTATTTCTACCCAGAGGTTTACTTTTTGTGTCTTTGTGTTTTATTGTTGCGATATGCTTTGCTGTTTCTTTTCTTTGTTATATTGTCCATATGGTTTGTTTTTTCATCTGTATGACTATTGTCTATTAATCCTGTATCTGTAATCGATGTGTATTTTCCACATTGATGTAATTTTATCCTATGAATGTACAGTATAAACATTCCCCCTGGAGCGTTTTAGGCATTCTCCTTCACATTTTTACTGATTCTTTGTGTATCATCTTTACATTCTCTTGTGAAAATAAACAAACAAACAAACAAACACAAACACAAACACAAACACACACACACACACACACACACACACACACACACACACACACACACACACACACACACACACACACTTTGACTTTATTTGGAGTTTTCCATGAAAATCAGAGGTCAATAGGACTGCGGTTTTGTGGAAACTGTAATTTAATAAACTGCATTATTTACACACCTTTGTCCGTGTGTGTGTGTGTGTGTGTTGACACCAGTCATAAGGAGGTCCTGATTCTGGAGGTGGGCTGTGTTTTTGATTTGTACATGGACCAGGCTTTCCAGGATAAACATTCTAAGTACAAACCATTACTACAGATGTAGATTCTCCATACTCATATTTGGAAGCCTGGGCCATGTTTATTAAACTGACCACGAGTGGCCTAACAATCGCTGGCGTGACAAAGAGCAAAGCCAAACAACTTCATAAATATTGCTCTGTTTCAACTGTTTAGGCAGTTTGTCTCTGTGGAGTAGAAGGTGCCGTGTGTGTCCTTAAGTGCCATGAACTATCAACCCCGTTGCATGTTTCCCTGTAAATTAATTGTAATTTGTGGATTCAAATAAATAATTAAAATGTGTGTGTGTGTGTGTGTGTGTGTGTGTGTTTGTTTAGTTTTCTTTTTACTTTGATTATTATCGCAAAACACACTAACCACTTCAGCTGTATTTCGACCATTTGAAAATAGCAGATCTACAAGCCCACAACGTGTTGCGATGCGACGCATTGTGAGCTATTTTCTAAAGATTGTTTTATAGGCTACATTTTGAACTTGCAATGGGACATTATGCATAATGAGTAGTTTTTACATTTGGTACTTTAAGTACATTTTCATGCCAATACTTTTGTACTTTTAATCAAGTACATTTTGAATTCCGGACTTTCACTTGTAACAGAGTATTTCTACATTGCAGAATTGCAAATAGGCTCTATTTCAGCCATATTATCACTTCCCTCACAGGTGTTACCATGATACTAATGAAGGGTCTGTTCCATTTAGTCTAGCACAGTGGTTCTCAGATTTTTCAATTGCCACGATCCCCATAACTCTGAGAGTGTACAAATGGACCCTTACGGGTCCATTTGGTTCCATTTGTACACTCTCAGAGTTACACACCCGTAAGGAGCCATTTAGAAACCCCTTAAGGAACCATGAGGGTCCCTGGACCTCACATTTTAGACCCACTGGTGTAGCAGAATGTTTCCAGTGAGCCAACATGCACAATATCAGCATCCTGACTCTGTTTGACCAGAATGGAACAGAGCCTTCATTAGTATCATTGGTAACACCTGTGAATGTCTCACAATATGGCTGCTGTGAATAGAGCTTATTGCAAAACTTTTACTTAAGTAAAACATGTTTGTACTTTTCCACCACTTTGTGTGAGTCATGACATGAGTAGACTTGTGTGTGACAAATCTACAGAAAAAAAAACGTTCTCTCTTCCTCCCCAGCCAGCACAGTACAGCACAGCAGCATGATGACGTCACGACGGCCGTGGCGCGGTGGGTGACGTCACGCTGGGTAGTGGTGCTAAATCGTGGTGCTGGAGGCCCGAACGGTCTTTTCTTCTCTCGTCCCGTTAGGGCAGCAGCAGCTTAGCGTCTCCTCCAGTAACAACCCCAACAAAACACCGGCAAAATGATCATCTACAAGGACATCATCAGCGGTATGTTGTCGTTTATATAAGAGACGTTAGAACACTCGTGTCGTCATAGAAATGTGTTTATTATATAAGTTAGTATTTATTTATCCGGTGTTGTAGCATTGCTTGCTGTGGCCCGGGCCGGCCAGGGCGGCATTTAATATTTTTTTTAATAAATACATATTTTTTTCATATCATACTTTTCGTCGCGTCGGTACTTTTTTTTAAATACTTTATTCCTCTCGACACAAACAAAACGTATAACATTGTTATTATAACGATACACAATGGAGAAAAAAAGCCGTCGGGCGGTGGTGATGAAGCTAATCGTCGAAGCTAGCTATAGCTTGATGTGGGGAAACGGCGTGAGGCAAGGGAAGAGGGAAAAAAATCCAGCTCTACAAGCTCACAGTGCGTCCCGTCCGTGACGTGCTGTGAGCTTGTAGATCTCGCTTTGAGTTGCGCGACACCGTCGTACGACGGAGCCGTAAACATTTTTTTTCTTCTCTTCACGGCAATGATTCATCCCCAACTTTGGCGTGGCATCATGGCGCGTGGCCTAAAAAAACGACGACTTTTGTTTAGGATAATGACGGTTTAAACGTCATTGTTACTTCGATAAACCGACCCTGGGCGACCGATAGTCGTGTTTAAAAAGTGTTGTTTTTTATCGTCGTGTTTTATAGTATCGTGTTGTTGTGTGGCCACCGCTGCTGTATGTATGTATGCCGGTAAAGTTTTACATACAGGCCCTGGAACACAGAACCACAAGGATGCGTCAGTGACGTCAGTCAGTCCATGCGGAAGAAGGAAATGCTACTGTTGTAGTCTATGCCCTTTTTTTTTTAAATTCTTGTATATTAAACTTTGTAACAAAAAAAGAGGACTATGAAACAACAGGTTTTTTTTAATTCAATTTGTTATCTTTTTTTTTGGCTTCTGCCTTATTTGATAGAATGTAGTAGTTTGCCAGTTAATGGGGAGAGAGGGATGGGGAATGACACGCAGTGTTTAACTACCAGACTACACGCTTCCCTCTGTGATGTCACTGGTGTATCCTTGGTATCTTTATTGTACATTGTATACGGGTAGCTGGTAGGCCGCCTATTTGTAAAAATAGACTGAACTTAACTATGACCATGATCATTCTGTCCCACTCACACCGTTACGAATCATAACTGGTTTGTATTTAGTACATTCACACAAAGAAAAGCCTGTGTAGAATAACATCCAGTTCATTTGACTCAACTATTTAACATTTGAGCTGTCACTTGGGCTAACTCAATTTTTCCACCAAAGCCTGTCATCTGCACATAGTGGACCATTCCATCTAAATTAAATAAACACTTGGCTGTTGCTAGCCACCCTATAGCAGTGTTTAGCTGTCTGACACATCAAAATGTGGGCTGCGGAAAGGGTCAAATCAAATAAATGCATCATCATCTGTGCGGGGCATCATTTTGATATTGTTCCAGGTGATGGCAACAAATTGTAAGCTATTGGCCGAGAACGTGTAAGCTGAACGACCTATTGTGCATCCCCAAGTAGTATACATTGTCTAACCCAGTGATTCCGAACTTCCTGGATCATGGCCCACTTGAAAATCTCAAAAGCTTTTTCTCTGACCACTTAACACAGCAGCCAAATGGCTGCTTTTGAGGGTGGGATCAATCGATTGTGTTCGGCTTGGATCATTAGAACAAAAGTAGTATACATCCAGTTAACTATTTATTGGTATCACAATGAAAACTAACATGTTCACGGTTTTAAAGGAAAATCATCCAGACTTCAACGATTTAAAAAAAAAAAGATTGTATTATCAAAATCTATTTTGCCAATTATGTGGGGGCCCTTGCAATATCCTCTGGGCCCCAGCCTCCAGGTTGGCGAAACCAAAACTAACCCTTCCATTGACTTGTTTCCCCAGGTGATGAGATGTTCTCGGACATCTACAAGATCAAAGACAACGGAATCATCATCGAAGTCGAGGGAAAGGTGTGTAAAACAACACAGTTGATTAAATCTACCGTGACGTTCTTGACCCCACTGCCCCATGTGAAATGTCTCGGCACGTTGTGGACTGACAGTAACTGACTTGAAATGGTCTCTCCACCTCTCTCTGTCCTTCCCACATGTCTGTCTCCTTCCGTTAAACGTGTCCAGATGATCAGTCGGTCGGAGGACAACATCGACGGCGGCCTCCTGGGAGCCAACGAATCGCAGGAGGAGGTGGGTGATGACCTGGAGAGCACCACGGTCTCTGGCATCGACATCGTCCTCAACCACAAGCTGACGGAGACGGGCTTTGACAAAACCAGCTTCATCGCTTACATCAAGGAATACATGAAGACGTGAGTAGGCCTGTTTCAGGGGCTGGAACTCGTTCGGGTCGAGCGTGCGTGTGAAGTTACTTTGGATGTGAACTAGGAACCTCCTCTGTGTTAATTTAAGTCTGAAGAGTGTACATATGCAACCAACGTTTATTTAACCCATTTAAAACCGGGAAAGAATCTGTCATGTTAGTTTTAGCGTTGGCTATTCAAAAATGGCAGATATACAAGCTCACAGCTCCCAAGTTGTGAAATCTTATGCAAATCTTTGAATATATGTGTTTTTAAGCCAACATTTTGAACTCAAATCTTTACTACTGGGTGTCCCTGGAAGAAAATATTTAGAGATGGCGGGCCACGGCCAAAAACATATCATTTCGGGAGTCCTTTTTGTTTGAGCACCACTGATATAGCAATGTGGGTTTTTCAGAAAACTGGAAGGATTTAGAAGACATTTGTAGAATCGGCCTCAGGGCATTCAAATGACAAGTCTGCACTGCGGTGGTGGAGGCCAAAACCCTGCCGCACGTGTCAGGACAGCCACCATTAATTCTGTCATCGACGCACCGCACGCAAAAAATATTGTCATGATCGGATCTAAACTAGCACGTCATTGACCCCTTTTCACAGGCTTGTAGACTGGGTAAACACAGTTGCAGCTAATGAAACTAATTGTGCAGTCACATGGTAGTCACACAACACATGAAATGGTAGTGAGGCTGTTTGTTGATCTGCTGCTTTTTAAAACACTCATCACGGCTGAAATTACAGTGTTTGTCTTTACTGCAAATAGGCTGCTGTGCATTTCCTCCTGTTACAGTGCTTCCTAGTGATGCTATATGTGGTTGCTGATATCAGGATTTGTGTGTATATATTATATATTAGAGAAATACTGCTCAATTTGATAGGTGGCACTATTTTGTCTCCTGCTTTTCCGCACCTAAAGTCTCACTCCTGCGCAAGTAGGCGTTCTGTAGAGATTGCAGACAAGCTAGACAACTAATTACATTTTTGTGTTTACAAGGGCGTATTTTCTTGCATTTGATGGAGACGAAGCTACATGCAGTCGTAATTTACTTAATTCAGGGTCAGCTAAAATGGATTTAAGCATGGCAGATTTGGTCTAATTATGGATTTTATACCTGTACCAACAGTTTGACTTTTTTTTCCCCCCTCCTTTTTGACAAGAATCAGATGTATGCCCCATTTGAGGCAGATTGAGTATAGCTAGCTTGAGTATAGCTAAGGTTGCTGTTGGACTGACTTAAATGTCAAGTGTTTGTGAAAATAAATGACACAAGGCTTTAAAAAGTAGGAATAGCAGAGGTGCCTTTATTAAAACAAGTGACCTTTTTTTAAAATATGAAACAAAGGATGCTTAAAGTAGACTTATTGAACTTTTATGCTGACTATGTCAACCTGATTTTAGCCTGAACTCAAAACCACTTTGTCAGTATGTTGAACATGTGGGAATTTCAAGGTGGTCAAAGTGCAACAATAACAATTTACAAGACAAATGATATTAAATGCAAAGTACCTCAGGTGGCTGCGATATATATCAGCCAAGAATTTCCCCAAAAAGTACAATTTCTGTGAATTAGAGGGAGGCACTGTGCCTACAGTAGGTGTGCCTATTGAAATAATGTGTGGACAAGGTTTGTTCAGTCGCTCTGCCACTGATCAGCTGAGTTGGCTAATGGGTGTCTGCGTTTGTGTCCAGGATCAAAGGCAGGCTGGCAGAGACCGACCCCGATAGAGTGAAGCCCTTCATGGCCGGCGCACAGGAGGAGGTGAAGAAGATCCTCGGTAACTTCAAGAACTACCAGGTAAAAAGACTGACAAAGAGGCCGTTTCTCAATCTGTCTGCTGATTCCACAAAGTTGCTAAAGACACATTTGGAGTCTTTTTTAATATTTTCATTTAACCTGTGATTATTTGACCATATCATCATGCGTGAACCAGGCTAAGCACTAGCATGTAACCGCAGAAAATACCAATAATCAAAACCTTACAACATCTAATCGAGTGGAGCACTAACGTAAATAACCTTAATGACCGACTGCAAACATTTTTTTTTAAATTAAACAGAAGTAATAAAAACAGGACACATTACATGGTCACATGGTTATCCTCATATCTAATGTCCTGAATCCCCCCAATCTTTATGCTTGGGAGAAGATGAAACAAACTAGCCTTGTAATTACTACAACCTACCACACCTTTTCAGCATTTTCATTTTTTACAATGTTGGCAATCCAATGACTAATGCTATCTATAGATCACAACCAATGTGTTTACACCCCACGGTGCACATGGAATCTTCTTGCACCATCTGTCTTTCATTACCAGAAGAATTTGTCATCTTGTCTACAATGGCCGCTGTGGCTGACCCCACCCAAAGCCACTGTGTATTTTAATTGTCTGAGTTCGTTTCAGTTACGAAACACTTTCTTATGCTGTACGTGATACTACTCATGGGATTCCTGACAGGCTGCTTGTATGAGTCATTAAAGCCCTAAGGCTTTCTGGAAAGGAAAATGATAACATGCCGGAACATAAGCTTAAATGTTTGCATTGATGCTGTCCCAGTTACAAATGGCTTCACTTCATTTTAAGACTCGAGGCTCCAGACAATAGAAACTGCTTCCGACACATATCACACTTTTCTGTTTATTTCTGTTTCACACATATGAAGTATTTGACAGAGTTGAAATAAATCTCCAATTAAAACTAGACATGCCAAAATTCCTGACTAACTTATAACATTGTGCTCTGCCCACTCTGGTGTGCTGTCCAAATAAGCTAATCAAAAACAAGGAAGGTCACAAACAGAATAAATTTAACAGACATTACACCCGTTTCGGCTATCCATCATTCATCAGTATGAAGGCCGGATAGCCAAAACGTCTTGCAACTTCATGGAAAAATAAACAAAAAATGCACTTATTTTTGAGTGTGGCCCTCCTAGTTGATTCATAGTCTACGCAAAGAAACTTGGTGTAATGGTATGTTTTTTTGTTTCACAGTTCTACACGGGAGAGTCAATGAACGCAGATGGCCTGGTTGGTCTGCTGGACTTCCGTGAAGACGGCATCACACCATTCATGATCTTCTTCAAAGACGGCCTGGAGCAAGAGAAATGTGTAAGTATTCTCCTGACGGCATCACAAAACCCACGCTTCCCATGATTCCAGACTGAAGATGAGAAATTTCCATAGCATTTCTGATCATTTTACTAATTTATTATATATACAAAGTGTGCTGTTGCTAGTTTTAACTTGGCTGGAAAATAAATCATACAGCAATCTTAATGGTATTCAAAAGAACCTCTGGGTTGAGTTTATTAATTTAAAAAAGGGTAAGGGGCATAAAAAGGGCAAGGCACCATACTACTTTCCCTCTACACCAAATCTCTTCACTGGAACTAGCCGATCTACAAGCTCAGCATGCTTGTAGATGTAGATATGCTATTTTTGTCAAATATTTGCCCTAGAATGGGGACGCTAGGGTTTGTGTTTACGAAAGGTCCTTGTGACCGAAATGTCGTAAACATTTTATTATTATAAATAAACTCTACATAGACTTTATGTATAAAAATCCTGGCCCTTGGCATTCATCTTAATTTCTATTGATTGGATTTTGGCATTTTAGAATCTCTGCAGGAGAGAAGGCAGATTTCGATAAAAGAGAGGAAGCAGTCTGGTGTGCATGTTATCTACTATATTTTCTTGCCATCACAGTCTGTTCAGAAACGAAATACTGTACCCTTGGAACGCCCTGTCGTCATGAGTAGCACTAAAATGTAACAAATAGGCTATTGTCACATGACGTACTTGCCAACGACTGTGATAAAAATCCAAATGTTCACTTCTATTTAGCCAGATTCTCACCATGTGTAGAATATCATTAGCTATTGCTCAGAGCAGAGTGTTATCTAATGATAACTGGTATTTGATTGGTCCAAGACAGTTCTACGTGGCCTAAGGCAACCCAAAGTTGACACGACTAGGGCAGTACGTGCCGACCCTCTCACTGTGCATGTGTGCCCGTTTCCTTGTTCGACTTGTAATTGTATTAGTTTAGTTGGAATTGAAGACTTTCTGTCGACGGATGTATAAATTACACTGTAGCATTGTCAATGACGGGTATGATGTGTTGATGTTGTCGGCACACCACTCATGGGTGTATTTTCATACACCAGGGAAATAATTAAGAAGTTAAACGTAAATCCTGAATACTACTTTATGTGTTCTTCTTGCTAATTTTTTCTAGTTATTGCCGTTTTCACGATGTTATTTGTAAGGATTTTCAAGGCTCAACATTGAATAACCAACCCCTTATCCCTCCTTTTCCAGTAATGACCCGGAACTACATCTGCTTTTTTGATTGTCTGCTGCTTCTGAAAGGACTCGAGAACACAGAGGGATACGCGACCACTCTCTGATCATGCCTGGACTCAAAGCATTCTCCTCCAGATCATTTATATATTCACATTTATTTTTGGTCCTCCAGACTAGGCCTGAGGCCGCCCGAAAGTGTTTAGTGCTGAATATATGACTGAACAGGCCACTGAATGCCATTTTTAAAACTTAGCTCTTTTTTTTCTCACTTTTGCAGTGGTTTAGTTTACCCCAATGTTGGCCAAGTGCCAGGTATTATTCCAAATTTAAATAAAAAGGCAAACTAGGAAAGCTCTTAACTCAAGGAAGCCTTGCACTCTGTCAACAATGATCCAGGAAGTTGTTTTAGAACTTCCTGTCACTGTTTTTAGCCATGGATTGGTCGGCTCTCTCTCAGGCCTCCTTTCTGCTCGGTTTATGGTCGCATTATCATCTACCATGGAAAGATGAGGGTGTCCTGTTTAAGTTGTGACAATAAAAACCTGGTGAAACATCAGATACAAGCGTTTCGTTTTTGATAACTTGTTCGAACAGCCGTGGAAGCTGTTGCCAACTTTAAAAGGTTTATTTTATTTTACTAACTAGTAATATTATTGAGGTGAAGGAACATTATAAACGTATAGAAGAAATGTATAAGAAATGTGTGACCGTTTCAATAGAACCACGGAGTAATTGTGGCATTTAGAAAGTTTTAACCAATACAACTTTTTATATCAGGCTTTCGATGACTATCATTTGGAACTGGGTTCCGTGGCCTAATGAAAGTCAATTTGTGCGTCTATGATATGAATACATTTGAAAACCTCTGATCTAACTGTCGTAATGGCTTGAGGTCTTATGAGGTTTTTATGTTGAATTCTGGTCTAAAATGCAACATCCAAACAACCCATAGTGTTTGGAGTGCAGACAGCCACAGTGGCTCATGATTATGCCATGATTGAAGGAATTGAGGTTGTGGGGTCAAGTCTTGTCCATTGTGTTTCTGTGACGTACATACGGTTAAACCTTTTGCATTCCTGGCTTGAACGAAATTGCGGAGTTGGGAGAACGTGGACTCGGCGCCAAATCTGCAAAAAACAACTTGACCAGTTGTTTAATCTTTGTATAAACTGCCAAACATCCAGGTAATGTATGGTTGTAGGTCACCTTTTTTTTTTTTTTTTATCCCAGTATTCGTGAAGTTTTTTGGGGGGGGGGTAACAAATAGGGACGCGTGGTGTGACTTGATTGCCCAGAGTCTCCAGACCAGTTGAGTCTGCGCTGTTTCTTTACAGGAGAAAAAGGTTATCTGGCAATCGTATCGTAATTCCTAAACCAAATACAGGTGTAGTGGGCACCTGAATAGGATAAAACACGCACAATCTCCATCCCTGGCCTTTGGCATGGCTGGCAGAGATAACGGGTAGCTATTAGGCTGATAATGAACACATGGTCAAACAGCACCATATGCTGGATTTCAGTCTCACTTATGAAGAAGCTGCAGAGACATGTAAACTCATTGTGTGACAAAAGATCACAAAAAGATCAACACAGACATGCAGTGGGAGAGAGGAGAGGGGGAAAAAAGGATGAAAATGACAAGAGACAAAGGGCTAAAATAATAGATTTGATTTGACACATACAATTGCATAGTTTTCATTTGAGTAAGGGTGAACTCTAAACCTTGAGAGAATCAAACATCAAAGACATATGTACAGACAGGGATTTGAACCCAGGCGCATCATATCCCAGTCAGCTAATGGGTCAGGCTTGCTGGCAAGCAGACATGCAGTTAAGAAATACAATTACTGATATCTGGAATATGCAGTCTAGTCATTAAATGTTGCTTTTAGATATTAAATGCTTCTTCAGATGTAACAGAGCTAGTGGAAGAAAATGCCATTGGGTAGCCAGGTGTCAATCAACTCTAGTCAACCTACCAGGTTCTGAGACAGGTGCAAATAGAGATGTTTACATTCCAAAGTGATACATTCAATAATCTGGTGTAAATGACCACCCCCAGAGATTATTGATATTTGCATTTTTTGTTAATGCTCTAAATAATTTAGTCAAGTGAACATCTTCTTTCATTAGCCTTTATTGTGATGTCATACATTTATTTTGTCTCTGAGATGTTTCTGTTGATTTCATGTAAACTCAGTAACAGTGTGTGCAGTTTACATAAAGTTTTGCTAGGTGGCAGAGTTTCCCCAGACAGCACGAAGAGTACTCGTCAATGAGGAGTGATTTGGGACAAGACCAGTCCATCTGGTAAACTGCATTAATACTCCTGCATGTCCTTCTGGTAAACCACTCTAACTAGTCCTGTCCTTCTGATAAACCACACTAACTAGTCATGTCCTTCTGATAAACCACACTAATTAGTCCTGTCCTTCTGGTAAACCACACTAACTTGTGTTTAAGGTGTTAAACCGACCTGGTTCACATTAGTCACTGGTCACTGGTTGATGATAAAATTATACCGAACTGTGTGTGTGTGTGTGTGTGTGTGTGTGTGTGTGTGTGTGTGTGTGTGTGTGTGTGTGTGTGTGTGTGTGTGTGCGCGCGCGTGTGTGCGTGCGTGTGTGTCAGGGTGCGTTCGCTGGTCATTCTACAGGAAAGGCCTTAGGACCGAGAGAGACTGCTGCTTAAATTCATCAAAGTTATGAAGGTATTCCAAGACAAATATTGGAAATTATTAACATTTTGTAACTGAAAGGTTCTGTATAGATAAACATACCGGTTCAATCCCAATGTGTGTCCATTGTGGAGAAACAAGAGGGGAGGGACCATAGCACTACATAATAAAGATAACTTGCCATGTGATGCATAACTGTTACTGGGTTCCCTCAGGTTGTTGTCAGTGACATAATGGAAATGCAGTGGTGTAAAGTAACTCATCTTCCTCTTGACAATAATAAAAGAGCACCTGTCTGCAATGTGTAACTGGTCCTAGAAAAGCCTTCTATTTCTTATTTCTTCACCAGAAAATGACACCCCCACACGCCCTGTGGCCCTAATTGCCAAAGACCACAGAGGTGTCCACCAAGAAATGTGTGGAGGTGCCCTACGGCAACACCACACATTTGTTTGTAGGTTTGTTGATGTGTTTGAATGTTTATGAACCACAATGGAAACAAGTCTCTGGCTTTTTGTGATAAATCCATTTGCCTTGCGTAAGACAGCAAGTCCAACAGCTCACTGTGTTGAGATGCTCTGTACATGTCCAGAGGTCCTGGATTCAAGTCCTACAAATTATTTCCAAAGTTTAGTTACTAGTTACTTTGTAGATAATATTATTACAAAACATACATATTCATTTCAGCCATTTGAAAATAGCCGATCTACAAGCTCGATGCGACGCATTGTGAGCTTGTAGATAGGCTATTTTTAAAAGATTTGTATACATTTTCCTATACATTTGAACAATATTCGACAGTATTGTTTTTTGAATAGTGAAATATAATAGGGAAATAGCAGATCTACAAGCTGTTTTACTAATGAAAATAAAAGATCTACAAGGTGATTTAGTAGTGGTTACTTTTTTTTTGCCACACAGTAAAGTCTGCAGTGTCAATGTAACTGAGAATGTTACAAATGTAACCAAATGGAGCCTTCGGACGGGTCCATTTGTGCACTCTCACAGTTACAGAACTGTAAGGGTCCATTTTTGATAGATTTTTGATTGAATACTTTATCAACAGTTTGCAAAAACAAGGCACGGTGGCACAGATTTATACTAAATAATGCTAAAACTGCACTACTGCAATGTAGAAATACTCTTACAAGTAAAAGTCCGGAATTCAAAATGTACGAGTAATGTATGAGTAAAAGTATAAACGTTTTTTGCATCAAAATGTACTTAAAGTACCAAAAGTAAAAGTACTCATTATACAAAATGTCCCATTTCGAGTTTTCAAACGTACAGTATACAAATCTTTTGAAAATAGCAGATCTGCAAGCTCACAATGCATTGTGAGCTTGTAGATCGGCTATTTTCAAATGCCGATATAGGGCTGAAGTGGTTACTGTATGTTTTGTAATAATAATCAAAATCTAAAAAGTAACTACATTAGTAACTCAAGTTTTCAAATAATTGTAGTAGTGTAGTAAAAGTACAATATTTTCCTCTGGGATGTAGTGGAGTAGAAGTAAAAGTATTGAAAATAGGAAATACTCCAGTAAAGTAAAAAAATCCTCAAAATTGTTCCCCTTAAGTCCATACTTGAGTAAATGTACTTGGTTACTTTACACCACAGACGAGTAGTGATAAGAAAGAAAGATGGTTGTAACTGGCCCCTGATTTACAGGGGCCAGTTACAATTTGCAGCCACCTGTAAGTGGTTTTGAAGGAGGGTAAGGAGTCACACGTTTTTATGAAAATGTTTGTGCCGAAACTGTGTTTGTTGTGCCTGTGTGTGTGTCTTTTATGCTATTGAAGTAGTCTAACAGGTACCTGTTTTCTCGCGTATCTTGTAGACCAGGCCCATTGTAAGTTGCTCTATACCCTGAGCCCTCCCACCCTAACATAATGAGCAGGGGTCAGAGGTGAGTTCAGGGCCGGAGGTCTAGTATCACCCTGGCTGCTATACTAGCGTCATGTTTTTTTTTTACTTCAACTCCACTACAGTCATCAGGGGTTAGGTGAGTTCTGCTTTTCCTCATGCTTTCATGCTTTTATCTGCAAATTTCATGCTTTTATCCGCCACGTAACGATTTGGCAATTTTTTAAAGCTTAACTCATTAAGACCGGGAAAGCATCTGTGTGTCATTTCAAGATTTCCTTGGGCTATTCAAAAATAGCAGATCTACAAGCTCATAGCACGACACAGAGTGCCGCGGTATGAGCTTGTAGATCTGCTATTTTTTTTTTAAACGTGAACATTTGTGCAAATCTTCAGTCCATGAGCCAGACAAGATTTCATTATCGAAAGAGTGGGCAAAACCATACCTATATTAAATTGTTCATAGGGTCAATACGAGTAAATACATATATGATAACCTCTCCACAGGAGTAGCTTTTTCATGGTTATCACACATTTTGTTATTTTCCCCATACGTACATGACAGGTGAAAAAATGACAACATTTAAAAAAGAGTTATCATAATGAAACTTCCTGAGTTGTTTACTTACATGAAGACAATGATTTATCGTATTACAAGTTTTCTGAAATTGTATATTTAAATATGCAAATTAGGCATTTAGTCCATGAGCCAGAGCCCCAAAATTGAGCCAGATATTGACTATTCCGTTGTTAAAAACCTTTGACTCCAACATCTTAACAAAATGAAATAAATATGTTGAGTCTGGCTTTGTCCAATGTTCCAATGTTGATTCTGGAAAGTTATGCAAATGTGGGCATATTTTCCTAATGCATAATTTGCATATTTAAATATACAATTTCAGAAAACTTGTAATACGATAAATCATTGTCTTCATGTAAGTAATCAACTCAGGAAGTTTCATTATGATAACTCTTTTTTAAATGTTGTCATTTTTTCACCTGTCATGTACGTATGGGGAAAATAACAAAATGTGTGATAACCATGAAAAAGCTACTCCTGTGGAAAGGTTATCGTATATTTATTTACTCGTATTGACCCTATGAACAATTTGATATAGGTTTATATATATATATTTTATTTTTTTTGTTTTAAAAGCAAACATTTGTAACTCAAATCTTTGCTTCTGGGGATTCTACAAAATGTCCTAACAGTTTTCTGAAAAGCCTATGTTACTATATCAGTGGTTCTCACACCTTTTCATGTCAAGGACCCCCAAAATGATATGTATTTGGCTGTGGACCCCCATCTCAAAATACGTTGTTCCAGGGACCCCCCAGAAGCAAAAATTGGAGTAAAAAATGTTACCTTTGAAAATATATATTCAAATATTTGCACAAATGTTCACGATATTTCAAAAATAGCCAAAGTATAAAATAATGGTTAAAGTGGTTACACAGACTCGTTTCCCGGTCTGGCTTAACCCCCCCCCAACTATCTGTAGTTCTCTCTCACAGAGCTAACCATGTGCACCCGACAACACCTGTGCATCGGCTTCCTCTTCCTTCTGTGTTTGCTGTCTTATCTCATGTACTACAACCTGGACATCAACCTCACCTCCTTCAGCATCTGCAAGAAGGAGAAGGTCTCCCGACAAGGACCAGACAAGTCCCTTCAGGTCCTCAACCCAAACTGCACCACCACACCACCAGACAAGCAGATCGTTCCACAGGACGACATTCTGATATTGATGTGGTTCTGGCCGTTTGGCGACAAGGTTGATTTCAGGTCAGTGGTTTAAAGTAACTATACGTACATTTACTCAAGTACTGTACTTAAGTACTATTTTGAGGCATTTTTCTTTTTTTTTTCTTTACTGGAGTATTTCCAAATATTATACTTTTTACTCCACTAGAATTATTAGAAAACTTTAGTTACTACTTTGCTTTGTAGATTTGGATTATTTTTTACAAAACATACATTAACCACTTCAGCCCTATATACATTTCGGCCATTTGAAAAAAATCTGACCTCACAATGTGTTGCATCGCATGTAGATCTGCTATTTTTTAAAGATTTTTAGACATTTTATACATTTGAAAACTTGTGAAATGGGACATTCTGCCTAATCAGTACTTTATACTTTTGGTACTTTAAGTACATTTTGATACCAATACTTATAAAACTTTTACTCAAGTAAATTTTAAATTCCGTACTTTAACTCGTTAACTCGTTCTACATTGCAGTATTGATACTTTTACTTACGTAAAAAACATTTGAGTACTTTTCCCCACCACTGTCTCAAGGTGCAGCGAGTTCGACATGGAAGGATGTCGGCTGACGGACGACCGGAGCGTTTACCACGAGGCGCACGCCGTCCTGTTCCATCACAGAGACATCCACGGCGGGCTGGACAACATGCCGCCACAACCACGTCCCTGGTTCCAGAAGTGGATTTGGTTTAACTGGGAGTCGCCGGCGAATTCGCCCCACATCCCCGCGCTCAACGACCTGTTCAACTTGACCAGCAGTTATCGGCTAGACTCTCACATCCCGGTGCCTTATGGGTACCTCGCCCCGGTGACACAGGTAGGCCTGGCACAATTATTACATTATCGTCTAATTGCAATTATTTAAGATAGATCAGCTATTGTAGATCAGTTATGTATTTTCAAATGTATAAAATTATTAAATATGTCAATAATTTCTTTGTATATTTAAGCTATTTGTCATATCTAGCCTGAGCAATTTTTTATTACGAAGCCTAAAAGGCAAACAGAAATGTGTTTTGTATTCATAATGTTCCAATAATGGTCAATGGCCAAACACACAATTAAATCGTTAATCGCCATTATTTGAGTGACAATTAATCGTCAACTTAAATTCATTGGTGGAAACTAAGTAACTAAGTACATTTACTTATAGGGATATTTCACTTTCGAAAAAAGAATTGGGTCGTTTTATCGTCTACTCAGGCTTTTGTGAACACCCCAGACAGTTTTTAAGTTCCTTGATTCAGTATTTAGATATTTGATATTCATTTTATCAGACACCTATACAAACCCATTATAACTTCAAAAACCCATTTTTAAAAAAATGAAATATCCCTTTAAGTACAATTTTGAGGTAGTTTTTACTTTATTTGAGTATTTCCAATTTCCAATGCTTTTACTTCTACTCCACTACATCTCAGAGGCAAATATTGTACTTTTACTCCATTACAATTATTTGAAAACTTTAGTTACTAGTTACTTTATAGATTTTGATTATTATTACAAAATATACATTACCACTTCAGCCCTATATACATTTCGGCCATTTGAAAATAGCAGATCTACAAGCTCACAATGCGTCGCAATGTGACACATTGTGAGCTTGTAGATCTGCTATTTTCAAAATATTTGTATACATTTCAAACCTTGTGAAATGGGACATTCTGCATAATGAATACCTTTACTTTTGTACTTAAAAGTATATTTTGATACCAATACTTTTGTACTTTCACTCAAGTCAATTTTTAATTCCGGACTTTTACTTGTAGCAGAGTATTTCTATATTGCAGTATTGATACTTTTACTTAAGTAACTAAAATGTGAGTACTTTTCCCCACCACTGCTTAAATTTGTGATCACGACAGGAGGACGAGAGCTTCAAGCTGCCGGAGAAGGACAAGCTGGTGTGCTGGATCGTGAGCAACTGGAACCCGCAGCACAAAAGAGTTCAGGTCTACGAGGAGATGAAAAAACACGTCAAGATGGAGCTTTACGGGAGAGCCTTCGATCGCGCCGTGTCTCAAGAAGAGTACGTCAAGGTGATGCACAGCTGCAAGTTCTACCTGTCGTGGGAAAACTCCATCGACAGGGACTACATGACGGAAAAATTGTACGGTCCTATGAGAATGGGGGCCGTGCCCGTGGTTCTGGGCCCTTCGAGAGCAAACTACGAGGACCACGTTCCGGGAGACTCTTTCATTCACGTGGACGACTTCGCCGGCCCGAAGGAGCTGGCGGAGAGACTCGTTTACCTGGGCAACAACCACACCGAGTACATGCGGTACTTTCAGTGGAGAGAGAGGTACAAGGTCCACCATCACGTCTTCGTCAGCGATCAAGTTTGTCGATCGTGTCAGCATCTGAAAATGCACAAAGGCTATGGGCGGTTTAATGATCTCAGTAAATGGTACTGGGGTTAAAAGGCAGTCGTGGAAAGTAACTAGTACTTGAACAATAGAGTTTTTTTTTCCTCTCCTTCCTTTTTGTTTTGCTTTCTACTTCAAACATGCATCAACCAATTAAGCCCCATTTGATCAGTGATGGAAAAAGTACTCACATTTTGAGTGTGTAAAGTAAAAGTATCAACACTGCAGTGTAGAAATACTCTGTTACAAGTAAAAGTCCTGAATCAAAATATACTTAAAGTACAAAAGTAAAAGTACTCATTATGCAGAATGTCCCAAGTTTTCAAATGTACAAAATTTCAAAAAATCTTTTGAAAATAGCAGATCTACAAGCTTGCGATGCGACGCATTGTGAGCTTGTAGATCGGCTATTTTAAAATGGCCGAAATGTATTTAGGGCTAAAGTGGTTAATGTATGTTTTGTAATAATAATCCAAATCTATATAAAGTATATTAGTAACTAAAGTTTTCAAATTATTCTAGTCGAGTAAAAGTATAATATTTGAGATTTAGTGGAGTAGCAGTAAAAGTAGCCTATTGTAAATCGGAAATACTCAAGTAAAGTACAAATACCTCAAAACTGTACTTGAGTACATGTACTTAGTTACTTTACAACACTGTATTTGATACTGTGACAACCCATCTGACTGAGGAGAGCAACAACATGTGTGGATCACTGGTTTCTTTCAAAACAGGTCTGAAAATCCATCTATAGACCCCTTAACAGACGACGTCACACTGATAAGAACCAGTATGCGTGCAACCAGTATGCGCGCAATGAAACCCATTCTGTCAGGTCTCGCTAGGACGCGCCTCACTAGCCAAGGTAACCAGACACTTCGCCCTAAAACCATTTCGCCCCCGTTTTTGAGCGGACATTTCGCCCACCCCCAGACATTTCGCCCGGACATTTCGCCCTCCCCAGACGTTTTTCCCAGACATTTCGCCCACCCCCAGACATTTCGCCCGCCCACCTCCAGACACTTCGCCCAGACATTTCGCCCTGCAATTATATTGTGCATAGCTCCGTTTACAACTTGTTCTACTGTTTGATTGATGGCAGTTTGCATAGGAAAAGGTACAAACGCCTTAACTGATCACCAGCTATCTGTGTACTTTAATTGCTTTAATTGGCGGCAGATGGCCCATTCCGCACCTTCTGGATCTAGGTCTATTGAAATTTCAAGACAAAGGAATGGAATGTGACCTGCCTCTGTGATGCATCTGTACTGTAATGACAATAACAGAATAGCAGAATAAAAAGTATTGCAAATGTAAATGTTCCTTTTCTCCTGTCTTAGCGTGTGTGTGTGTATGACTCCTGGCAAACCTGTTCACCGCTGCTGCATGTCAGAAGTCATCTCCACTGTTCCTATGTCATGAGCATAGGAGTGGGGCGAAGTGTCCGGGCGAAATGTCCGACTTTTTGGGCGAAGTGCGGAAAGGGCGAAATGACTGGTATTCCTAGCCAACACACAAGAGGGGGTTGGGGTGTGCTGAAACCAGCGCACCCCGAAACAACAGGTTGAGAATTGATTGTGTGAAACAATCACCTGTGCATCCAGTCTCAATGTTAGTAAACAAATAATTGGTCTATTAGGGGACCACTAGGGGAACTAAACTCACTTCTCCCATAGAAAGGAGGTGACATTCACTGCTGCCATTTTTTTCTCTTTTCCCTTTTTCTACTTTGTACATATGGTGTTTTATATGTGTTGATGATGATGATGATGATTTTGGTGTTATTTTTATGCTATGTTGACGAATTGAATACACAGGAAGACATACCACAATGGACGAACCAGGGCAAAGGGAAACGCTAGGAAGACATGATGCCATTTATTTATTTTTGTCCCAAAACACATAATGATACAATACAAAAATGAAAAACCGGAATGTTTTGACTTGATTTGAGGTTTATTGATTCTGTAAGGCAGAAAGGTGAAATGACGTCACTTCCGTTTTTGCATCCGAGTTCGCAAAATAAAAAAAGGCGAAAAGCAACACCTTATTCCTTCTTCAGTCGCACCTCAAAGAATGACGCTAAAACGAAAAACGGGCCGCTTTGGTGTCATTTTAGTGTTTCATGGATTTGTTTCATGGATTTGTAGAGTAAAAATGGAAAAAGACATGAAAAAGAGGTGATTTGTGTTTGTTTGCTTTAGAATGAAAAACAGATATGGCTTGTTTGTTACACAAAGTTAGGTGGCAGCTACTGGGGGAAAAGAATGCTATTTTTTGCACTGTTTTCTTTAAATCTTTTTATGATTTTATCATTTATTTGTCTATGCTGCTGCATTGTCTGAAGGAAGCTGAACAAAAGCATGTTTTACTCTTATGTACCTGTACACAAGATGTAACAATTGTACAACCTTGAACAAGTCCCCAGGACTTTTTTTGTGTAATATCCTTTTAGCCCAAATGTCTGACTGTACCTCAGTGCTGTTTACATTTCTGACTAATAAAGTATTCAATCAATCAATTGTAGTGTAGGCCTACTATGCAAATATTTCTCAGATATTTTAACCCATTAAAACCGGGAAATCATTTTTTAAATTTTACCATTGGCTATTCAAAAATAGCAGATATACAAGCTCACAGCGTGTCACTTCATTACATTCACCCATTCACAGCAGAGGAAACCATCCAAGGCACCAACCTGCTTATCGGGAGAAATTAGGGGTTGCTAATAAAAGACACTTCGACACCAACTCTGGGGGAGACCGGGTTCGAACTGGGAACCTTCCGTTTCCCCAAGCGCCCACTCTACCTCCTGAGCCACATGTGTGTGTTTCCCCTGCACACCAGTGGAGTTTCACCGCTTGGTTGTCAGTAATCAGTAACCAGGTCCAGTAATCCCAACAGCTGACAAACTGTGACTCACGTGGTGAAAACCAGTGGTGGAAAGTAACTAAGTACATTTACTCAAGTAGCCTACTGTACTTAAGTACACTTTTGAGGTACTTATACTTTACTGCAGTATTTCCAATTGTCTATACTTTTACTTCTACTCCACTACATCTCGGAGGCAAATATTGTACTTTTACCACTACAATTATTTGAAAACTTTAGTTACCAGTTATCCTACTTTAAACTGATATAAATGATGACATTATAAAACATACATTAACCACTTTAGCCATACTTTATACCAAGGCTATTTGAAACTAGCCGCTCTACAAGCAAAGTGGTTCTCTAGCAATGCATCACTACCAGTGCTAGAGTAGTGTTTCCCAAACACAAGGTCAGGACCCATTAGTACGTCGAGGACATATTTTTATGGGTTGCGACTGCGAGTAAATAAATACCAACTCTTTTTTTATTTCTTAGTTTCCAACAATTAAAAAAAGATATTTAAAAAGATTAAAAAATAATAAAATAGAATACAAACTGAAATACAAAACTATTCTACTTTTTTCTTACTACTAACTATTAAAAGTTTGGGAACCACTGGTCTAGAGTATTAGTAGCGATCCTACCACTCACTGTACTATTTACAAACTGTTAATAAAGTATTCAATCACTCAAAAAACAACAACCCTGACTTCAAAGTATGTTGATAGATATTATGAGCATCATATAAAGCTAACAATTAACGATACTGCCCCCTTGTGGTAAAAAGCACAGCATGCATACACAATGCTTAAGCTTGTCAGGGGAGTGATTCTGAATTTATTTTTTTATATCAAGGATTCCCAAATTGTGTTTATGTATTTATATAAATTAATATGTATTTATATAAAATGATATGTATTTGGCCATGGACCCCCTTCTGAACAGATTCTGTGCCATGGACCCCCATAAAAGATTTGTGTCGTTAAAATGTTTTCAATTTTTTTGGGGGGAAAATAGCAGATCTGGTACTGTGAGCTGACCAGTACAACTACAGTCTGAAACGGTTGTACTGGGAGCTGACCAGTACAACCACAGATCTACTAGCTTGTAAATCGGCTGTATTATATGTATTATTATTAATCTACAAGCTTGTGGATAGGCTGTATTAGATGTCGATGGCCAAAACGCAAAACCTCCTAAGTGCAAATTTCATGATTTTCAGATTTCACTGTGGATGAGGACTATAGGCTATGCTGCACATGCTCAGTCTGTCTGCAAGATAGTCCCGCCCCTCATTTTGTCAGAAAAGTCATTTGACTAAAACCTCCTATCTTGTTCAGTGCCAATTAGTGCTAAAATGTTGAAGCGCAAAACCTCTTATCTGCACCAGAACTAGTTGAGCAGCAGACAGAGCTGAAACTTTAGAATTCTGTGTTATGTAGACCATCTAAATGTCTTTCAGTTTGTACTAATCAATTATTTTCAAAATAAAAAGTGTCTTCCACCCTTACTATTTAAGTATTTGTTATTAACTATCAAGTTAATTGCATTGCCTTGTTGATTGCTAATGATTAGTGTCAGGTGGTGAAACTTTTATAACACCAAGAGTGTGAGTTGATCAAAAATGTGATTGGTAATACTTGTTACAGTACTGTAGAATGTCTTGATCTCAAAATTAGCATTAAAAAAACATTATTTATTAATTTGTAAGCCTATTTGTTTCTAGGTAAAAACCTCCTATGTGCATCTATGTAGATAGGAGGTCATTTTTAGGTATAGATAGGAGGTATTGGCGTTGAACATTTTGAACTTGTGGTTAGAGGTTGTCATTGCTGCTTTGCTGTGAACATCCATGTTGTGATTTTTTATTAAATGCAGATCAAAATCACACGTGAACACCGTGGCAGCCAACAACCCTATGAGAATATTGTGTTGTGTCGGTTGGGGGGTATGAGGGTATGGGGGTGGGATGGGGTTTGGAGTTATGGGGTGTGGGAGGTGTGGGGTGGCGGTTGGGGTGTTATGGGGTGGGGGGTGCATGAGGGCTTGGGTGGGTGGAGTTTGGGGGTTGTGGTGTGTTGGTTGGGGGCATGGGGACCGGGGGTTCTGGGAGTGGGGGTAATGGATTGGATGGGATTTGGGGGTACGAGGGTATGGGGTGGGATGGGGTTTTGAGTTATGGGGGTTGAGAGGTGTGGGATGGCAGTTGGGGGCTATGGGGTTTGTGGGAGTGGGGGAGTATTGCAGGTGGTGGAGTTGGGGGGTAGAAGGTATGGGGGGGATTTTGTTGAGGGGGGCATAGGCAAGTTAGGCCAGATCATATAGGATAGGGTCTTTGCGATGTTTGGAGTTATGGGGTGTGGGAGGTGTGGGGTGGCGGTTGGAGGGTTATGGGGTTGGGGGTGCATGAGGGCTTGGGTGGGTGGAGTTTGGGTTGTGGTGTGTTGGTTGGGGGCATGTTGACCGGGGGTTCTGGATGGGATTTGGGGGTACGAGGTTATGGGGTGGGATGGGGTTTTGAGTTATGGGGGTTGAGAGGTGTGGGATGGCAGTTGGGGGCTATGGGGTTTGTGGGAGTGGGGGAGTATTGCAGGTGGTGGAGTTGGGGGGTAGAAGGTATGGGGGGATTTTGTTGAGGGGGGCATAGGCAAGTTAGGCCAGATCATATAGGATAGGGTCTTTGCGATGCGAGAGTGTGGTCTAGCCAACACCAACTCGGGACTCCTGAAGTGGAATGGGGTTTTGAGTTATGGAGGTGGAGAGGTGTGGGCTGGCAGTTGGGGGGGGGTGGGGTTTGTGGGAGTGGGGAGTATTGCAGGTGGTTGAGTTGGGGGTAGAGGGTACGGGGGGGATTATGTTGAGGGGGGCATGAGTCAGTTAGGCCGGATCATATAGAATAGGGTCTTTGCGATGCGAGTGTGGTCTAGCCAACACCAACTTGGGACTCCTGAAAAGCTGCCCTCCACACTCTCCTATCTAGCATCAGGGTTTTGAGCTCTACAGTGTTGTTGGCTAAGCTGTTACGCCGAAGTGCATCTACGTAGGTGGTGCACTTCCTGTCTTTCCTGGCTTTGCCCTGGGTTTGCTCCCATAGTGTCAGTTTGCTTGCCATTAGTTACAGTATGGATGCCTGACGCAGTGCCCTGCCTCATCCTTCTCTCTCTGACTTTGTCTGTGACACATGGTAGGTTCCCGTAGAGGACCACATTTCTGATTTGGCCCGTCCATGTGACTCCTAGTGCCATTCATAGCATTCTTGTGTAGACTCCATCCAAGGCCCTTTCCTGTTGTGCTGTGATGGTCCATGTCTCAGCCCCATACAGCAGTACTGACTCAACTGTAACTATATGAACAGCCGCCTCTTGAGGTCTTCTCCCATGTCTGATTTCCACACTCTCCTCATCCCATGCAAGGCATTCCAGTCAAGTGCCCCCCGGACCTTCAGGTCCTGCTCCATTGAAGCAGTCCAGGCCCAGGTTATTTGAAGGACTGCCTCAAGTCCTGGACTGAGGCACTGCCTGGACTGCCTCAAGTAGCGTGTCTCCATCATCTGAACCATCTTCTCAGGAACTCCGTAGGCCCGGAGAATGTTCATCAGTTTCCCCCGGTGGATGGTGCCAAAAGCCTTTTGGAAGTCATGAAGGTGATCACCACTGAAAGATTCATCTCCTACTCCTTCCAGTATCCTCCTCAGCACCAGTATCTGCCCGTCTGCTGTTCGCTCTGGGCGGAAGCTGTTCTGCGAGTTTCTCAGTACAGGGTCTAAGATGGGTCTAAGACGGTTGAGGATCATCCTGTTAGCCGCCTTGGCGACTTGTGAGCTCAGGTTAATGCCTTGGAGGTGTCCGTCTTGGTGAGGTCGCCTGACTTTGGTACTGGATCGATGATCATTTTGCTCCACAGCTTCGGCAGCTCACTAGACGTGTGTGCTTGATGAAATCCAACACCACCTCGTCTATGGGCACATACATCAGAACCTCTGCTGTCACTCCATCCTCCTCTTGCCTCACTTGATAGTAGCCTTGGCCCTCTGGTACTCATCCATGGTAAATGATCCATGATCTGGTATGGGAAGGTCATGGAAGACAAGAGCATCGGATCATCCTCTTCTTCTGCTGGTACCATGTTTCAACTCCTTCCTCTGCGCTTTCTCCCCAGATCTTGGAAGATTGAGAAGAGCTTCTGCCAGAAATTCATTGATGAGCTTCCAGCTCTTGCCATGCTTCTGTTTAACATGCACCTTTTTAATGTCCCTGATCTTTTGGGTCAGCTCCTGTTTTTCGAGTTGCATACACTTGGTATAGCTACTCCTTCCTCCGCTTATATTCCTCCCTCAGACCCTCTCCTTTTTGGTCAGCGACAAAGCCCCTGTGTGCTGCTCTTATCTCCTCCCTGGCTTTGGTGATTCTAGGGTCAAGGCATCCGTCTTTCCTCCTTGCTTATGGGCTCTTTAAGACATTCAATGATCTTACATACTATTCCACTATCCACACTGGACACAAGGTTGGTGATCCAGTTGTATGAGTTAGGGGAGTTGGAGGGCATGAGGGTTTGGGGGTGTGGTGTGCTGGTTGGGGGGAATGGGGGTTGTGGGAGTGGGGGGGTATTTCAGGTGGTGGAGTTGGGGGTAGAGGGTATAGGGGGGATTATGTCGAGGGGTGCCTGGGCCAGTTGTTTTCTAGTCCACCTAATTGTATTCCTGTTGTCCTTTTTGCACATTTTATTTGTAAGCACTTTCATTTTAGATTCTTGTTGTGAGCATTGCCCTGCAAACTTTGTTTTGTTTTTGAATAAAATAAAAAAGCATTCAATGCAACTCAGTGGTGTGTTCTACCGTGTTACGCTGTATACAGTGCAGATTTTTTTGGAAGAAGGCGTATACAGTCTACTAACCATTCCATCCATTGGAAATGCACTAGCGTATACCCACAACCACGCGCATTTCGTGCAGGGAATGATTATCATATACCTCAACAAAAAAAAACTAGACCACACCACTGATGCAACTGTTTTCAGCTGTAAATGTATGTATTTTCAGCTAGTACTATTTGTCATTATGTAGTTAAGCAATCACTTTACATTGAATGCAAAAGCTCCTATCTGCAGAATTATCCAGGAAAAGTGGGGAAAAACCTCCTATCTGCATTTGCAATATGAAATCAGTGTAATTAACATATAATAATGTAATATTGTCCAGACATCCAGAAACGGTGTATTATGTGATGGGTTTCATAAAAAAATAGCATTGTGCAAAAAAAATACAACATTTTGTAGTTTTCTTTTTCATTTTCCCAACAATTAACATTTTTCAGATAGGAGGTTTTGCGTTTTGGCCATCGATGTATTATTATTAGATCTGTAAGCTTATGGATCGGCTGTATTAGATGTGTGACGAGGGTGAAATGAGGGGTTCTTAAAAGTTTTGTAATTGTTTTATTGGTGGCTAATGTGTAACTGTTTCCTCATTTAACCCCATCATCTTATTATTTGTGTGTCCTTATATTTGCACTGTATTATATGTTACAACCGTTTTCCCCCCAGCTCACTCATTGAGAGACATTCACTGGCCGAGCGGCAGACACGTGGTCACGCCCAAGGCCACGGTCATGGCCAATGTCCCGAGACGGCACGTCACCACGGGCGAACCACAGGCGAGGAGGAGTGGTTTCCCAGGTACAAGAGAGGAGGCGGGACAGTTGAAGGGGAGACGCAGAGCCCAAGAGAGAAAACAGTGTCACTAGGGAGAGGGACAGCAACGGGAGAGGTTGGGTACAGAGACACGGAGCAGTGAGACGAATAACCGAGCGTAGACACACCAGCCACCTGGGAGTTTGGAAGCCGAGGTGTGCCTACCTACGAGGAACAGAAGGAGCAGCGATTGAACCGAAGGGGAGGAAGAGAGCGAGACCAGACCATAAGCGGATGACCATATAAGGAGCGCTGAGACAAAAAGTGGCGATAACGTTGCACACGCAACCTACTCAGCGCCAGGTGTAAAAAGCCTGGCTGCTAGTAAGTACCGGTCCACGCAACGTATATCCTTGTATAAACCACTACCTGTGAACACGCGCATGTACATTGTAAATGCACAGTAAACTGGTCCAAGTTTCCATTGATTGCAGGCGGAGAGAAGAAGAACAGAAGACAAAGACGACTGGCCTCAAATCCTCTTCCCTTACCCCCATATATGGACATACAGAGTTTCCCCTGAACCAACCCGTGTTGAGTATCCCAAAAGCACTTTATTGGCACCGCACTTTACTGTGAAGTAGTTGCTGCATAGAACCCCTGGTGACCCAGCCTGCACATTTTGCACAACTTTATAATTCGTTTTATAGTTGTTGTGTAGATTGTTGTTTTGTGTTTTAGATAGGTTTTATTAGTATAGTTGTTTATTTTTGATTGTTTTTATGGCGCAGATGCCACCTGTTAGGGCTAATAAATGAATTACTTACCTTGATCCATTGTATCCGTGTCCAGTTCCTCAAGGGATTTCTAAGTGTGTGTTCTCGAAAAACCAAAGTATTGAACTTACCAGTAACTCGAACCTGTGAAGCCTGTGAAATAAGTAAAGTGTATTCAAAAGGGGACTCTCCCTCTATAACAAAAGTGACGTAGTCGACAAACAAACAAATTTAGATTAGACTCACAATAATCACGCACCCAGCACTTTATTGTGTATTTATATTTTATTGTTGTGAGTTTGATTTGAATTATTTATTAAAGAGAAGAGTGTAACAGCACAAGCTGATTACAAGTCAAATGTGATACAATTACGGCCTTGTTCACAGATGTATTATTATTAGATCTACAAGCTTGTAGATCGGCTGTTTTCTGCCCATTTTTGCCTCTTAAGACGTGCCCAGAATTGGACTTTAAATGCTTAAAGGTTCCTCAAAGAACGTTTGGTTCTCTAGAACCACATGAGGAACATGAAGAACCTTCACTGAATTAAATGATTCTTTCGTTTTTAGTGTACGTCTTTAACACCAACTCAACTGAATGGTTTATTTACTGCAGGTGTGTGGAGATTTGGTGCATCAGGATTGGTTGAGACACTCTGATGCCATCCAATCATGATCTAGCCCTGCCTTTAAAAGCAGGAAGTTGCCAATCAGGAAACATATTTGGTCATGGCCATAGAGTTAAAAGTAAGGTCATGGCTGAGTAGAGTGCTCCAGCGCCACCAATATGTTTTTAATACTTGTTGTAATTTTGAAGTTGAAATAAGGCTGCCTGATTTGAGTAATACATATTGAGTAATATATGTTACAGGGAAATTGGCATTCCAGGGAAATTGAAAAAGGAGCGCTTGTTTTTACCACCCACCCAGGCAATTCTGTAGAACCAACAACACTAGAGGGCAATGAATGCAAACCACAGGCATGCACATGCGTGTGTGCGTGTGCATGTGTGTGCATGCACACACATGTGTGTCGTCGTGGACACTGGATAGTAACCATAGACTGTAACCCATGAAAAGATCTATTCTCCCCCTATCGGTTCACAACTTGGACGGCGCTGATTTGACTAGCAGACCTTCGGCCAGTCGGCGCGGGCACGAGCGCCTGGAGGCGCGAGGGTGCGCCTCCTCGGCCTCAAGCTCTGCTGAGTCGGCGCGCCTCCGTCATGGACAATAACTATTATTACGTGTGCGTGAAGGCTTGTTCAGCGTTCCCCTAGCGTAGCTTCCTGGTTGCTATGTGGGGGGGAACAACAAAAGCCAGGTCGGCCTTGCATCAAAGCCCCGCCTCGCGCCTTTCAGCTTTAAGGCGCGCTTCACTCTGCTCACCCTGGTAAGAATGTTAGTTTGTATTACGTGCACGTTAAGTTAAGTCCAATGTATTGAATTATATTTGTGTATTGTTTTTACCCACTGTATTAATGTATTGGTCCTCTGAACTGCTCACCTATTCCTATAAAAAAAACATGAAAGTCGATAGCAGAATCCTTGAACTTGACCAATCATGGAGCCCAAAACCAGAGCGGCGTTCTTCTCTGTGGTTGAACAGCAGCACTGCAACAGCTCATGGAATCATACAAGGAAGTAAAATGTATAATAAGCAAGAAATGAAACACGGCCGCAATAAATATAGATCCAGGGAGAAAGCATGGCAAAGTATTGCCGACAAATGAAATGCAAAAGTTGTCCAAAAATATGCAATTAATTTATATATGCCCATAAATATATAATTCAGTTAGGCTTAAACATGAGGAGTTTAAGTGAATGTTGGAATTATAATTATAAACACTTAATAATTTTCTAAAATCGAAGATCTACAAGTGAAAAGCTTGCCTTTTGGCGGCCGGGGGTCCCCGGTCCACGGGGGTCAACGGGGGTCCAGGGGTACACGGGGGCCGGGGGTCAACGGGGGTTCGGGAGTACCCGCCCCCCCCCCGTGTACTCCCGGACCCCCGTTGACCCCCGACAGGATTGCTTCAATTTTCTTTCGTGAAACCGGATCATGGATAAACATATCCAGGTTTACTGACTAAATTAATCTGCCGAGCTATTTCAGCTTTCGTGAAACCGATTCCTGGATAATTTAAACCAGGATAACCGATTAAACCCGGTTTATCCCTAATCCAGGTTTCGTGAAACGGGCCCCTGCATGGTTCACCTGGAGTTGGTGTGGTGTATACCTGCTCTTAATGATGTACTGTATGGAGGTTAAAATGAGTGTTAACCCATTAAGACCGGGAAAAGCATCTGTGTGTTATTTTTTAGATTTCTTTGGCTATTCAAAAATAGCAGATCTACAAACTCATAGCATGGGCTTGTAGATCTGATTTTTTTTTTAAAGAATCGTGAAAATCTTTGAATAGATTTTTTATTTTTTAAAGCAAACAGATTTAATTCAAATCTTTGCTTCTGGGGGGTCCCTGGAACAACAGATTTTGAGATGGGGGTCCGTGGCCAAATACATATAATTTTGGGTGGTCCTTGACATAAAAAAAAGTTTGAGAACCACTGATATTATATAGCAACATCATTTTTTCAAAAAACTGTTAGGCTTTAGAAGACATTTGTAGAATCCCCAAGAAGCAAAGATTTGAGTTGTAAATATTCACTTTAAAAATATATATATATTCAAAGATTTGCTCACATTTTCCACGATTTTTCAAAAAATAGCAGATCTACAAGCTCATAGCGCAGCACTCGGTGCCGCGCTATAAGCTTGTCGATCTGCTGTTTTTGAATAGCCAAAGAAATCAAAATATTACACCCAGAGTTAAAGCCTTAAATGGTTGTTGGTTTAAATCCAACTGGCGTAGTCAGTATTTTGGTTTATTTTAGTAACTTCTATTTCGGCCATCCGGTTACTTTTAGTAGCTGATGGTTCTTCATGGAACCATAAGGCTTTTAAAGAACCATTGAAGAACCATACATTTTTGGGCGTGAAGTTGGTTGTAGTGGAATGGCACTTAAGGCTGTCTGCACTTTTCCTTTCTCCTCCCCCACGACCATATATGGAATGTCTAGAGGTGTGTCAGATATGAAACATTAGAGAGGTTCACTAACAACCATTTTGTGACTGAACAAATACACAACACAACACAATCTTCCAGGTTCATGTGAAGTAAGAGGCTTTTATTATTAAACTACACAAACTTGATCCAAACAAAGACTTTTTCCTTCTGATGTATAGTTATTTCCTCGCTCCCTCTCTGTCTCTCTCCCTCTCCCTCTACCTGCATGTCTCTCTCTCTCTCTCGTGCACATGTGTGAGCGGGTGGTGTGGAGTGAGGTTCTACCCAGCGAGTGAGTCTCTTTTTTCATGCTTTGCTGGTTTGCTTCTTAAGTGTTTTTCATTCACTGTTTAGTGTTTAATCCCCGTTGTAAGCAGCGGGCTTTGTGACTGCTGTGCGCCGCGGCAGCGGCTGCTGCTGCTGCTGTCAGCGTCATGGAGTTTAGAAACTTGACGAGGAAACATGGCGTTTCTCTTGTTCTGTGGAGGAGGTCAGTTTGGCTGTAGCAATAAGGTGGTGGGAGCGGCGAGTGTAAAGTCCGCTGTCAGGATGAATGGTGGAGTGGTGATTTTTGTGGACGGGGTGGAGCAAACACTGTCGTTGTGAAAGGCGTGGTGATAAAAAAACAAGTTTGTGTCAAGAATCTTCAGAGTATTCTTACTGACTAGACGTCCAATCCTATACAAAAAGCGTATTCTTTGGTAGCTCCGACGGAACCTCTCCCTCCGCTGTATAGCTCCGAGGTGAGGTTCCTCGTTTCCTCTGCCGTTTGAGCAGGACATTGTCGCACATTATCCACTTTACATGTTTCTTACCCCTTTCTGCACATCGTATCCAAAAAGTAAAGGTTTTCTGAAACGCTCACAGATGTTTTAAGTTTTAACTGGCAATAAAATCTATCCAACGAGTTGGAAAAAGTATTTAACTCGCTCCTGTCCTCAGCCGGTTACATGTTTTTAAGACATTGCGCAAGAGTTGCGGCCGTAAAGATAACATTACTGATTCCCCTACTGGTCTAAGGTTGAATTGCATCTTCTAATGCAAAATATTATGGAACCGGCTGAGGACAGAGGCGAATTAAATACTTTTTTCAACTCGTTGGATAGATTTTATTGCCAGCTAGAACTTAAAACATCTGTGAGCGTTTCAGAAAACCTTTACTTTTTGGATACGATGTGCAGAAAGGGGTAAGAAACATGTAAAGTGGAAAATGTGCGACAATGTCCTGCTCAAACGGCACCGGGAAATATAGGACCTCATCTCGGAGCTACATAGTGGAGGGAGAGGTTCTAAATGGGGCTAATTCTTTGGTTGACCTTTTTGATCACTCATGATTTTGATTGACCGAGACATGAGAATAACATTTAAAGTAAACTAAACGTAGAGGGCTTTGATTACACTCTTTTTGCCACTACAGAAAGCATGAAGTGTTTTGAGTGTGGGGTGGAGCGGAGGGGCATTTAGTTAGATCATGTCCAGAACGGCCGTCTACTTCAGCCAGTGCGGGGACGAGTGGTCGTGCGAAAAAAGGAGGCGGGGCTAAACCATGGGGGCAGCCGGCTGCTGGGGGAGAGACAGGGGAGGGGAGCAAGGATGGAGAGGCTGTGGGACAGGGGGGTAAGACTGATGGGGCGAAGAGGATGAGAATGGACAGCAAGAGAATAGTGTAAGTGAAGGAGAGGAGGTGATTGGCGGTGAATCTGAGGCAGATGAGTTTACTGGAGACATTGAGAGAGAGGTTTTGAGCACCCAAGAAGACAGCAGTGCTAGTGCCAGTCAGGTGGGGGAGGGGGGAGTGGTGCAAGGGGTGAGGCTGGAGTAGAAGGGAAGGTGGCAATGGATGTGGACATGGGTGGTGAAGAGGACAGTTTAAAGGTGGTGGGAGGAAAAAGGAAGGCAAAAAAAGTCCCAGGTGGGTCACAACCAAAAAAGGTGACTGTAAAACCATGGTTGGAAAATAATCTCCAAGTGTATTCAAACTGTTTTATTGTTATTATTCTTATCCTTATTAGGAATAAAGACAAAACAAGAGCATGTGATTTTTTATTTATTTTTTGCGTGTGAGAGCGGCTGACCCGCTCACCCGCAGCCCGCATAATTGCCCCTGAAATTCTGACTCGACCCACCCGCGCCACGGGTTGACCCGCGGGTCCCGCGGGTTACGGGTCAACCCGCGCATCACTAGTAAAGGGGCTTTCACAGACCAAGACATTTTTAGGTTAAGAAAGTTTCTACAGAAAGTGAATCACAAAATGATAAATAATGATGGAAAACAGTTGATTGTTTTTGTCTTTTTTATTAGTTGGTTCATACTGTCAATATGGGTGGTTTCCTCTTTTTTCAAGCAAGAGATTTATAGGTTAAGAAAATTGGTGCAGAGGGTTGACGCAGAGTTGGAAATTGGACATTTATTATCTAAAACATGATGGTGGTGATGCCTTTGGGTTCCTTCGCTGTGCTGAGTCCTCTTTTTCATTTAGTTTTGTCTGTAATGGACATGAAGATGTGTATTTCTGTTGGAATGTTGCCATGTGAGGAGGCTTTTTCTAAGGCAAGGACTCCGGTGAACTTGACAACGATGGAGCCTGCTATGTCTCTATGATGGTTCTCTATGACTGGACAATGGTGGAGCCTGCCACATGTATACTCTGGTTCTTGGAAGGACCTCTGGTTGGTGGGGCCAAGATGGACCTATAACACAGTCCAACATCAGGACTCACTCACGGACTGTGTGACAGTGGTCATTGGAGTGGAACGGTTGGATGTAGCTGGTCAAAGCTCAGTGGATGTATAAGCAGTAGCTGATCTGCTGGGGCTGATATCAGTTTACTATATGGATTGTTTTCCGAGGCAATGGTTTGAAACCACAGATGAGGAGAATCCTTTCCCAGAGTGGGAACTGATTTTTAACTCAAAGGGCTACTCGGGAGGCCTAATGGATATAAAACGGTGTCAAAACCTTGACTTGTACTGTACTGTTGATGACAAGCTGTTGTGTCAAAGGACGGACTGGGTGTGGAGGAGGACTTGGTATGAAGAGGAAATTCAGAGGCAGCGGCATCATTCTAATGGCTGAACCCTCTGTATCAATGTTTATTATTTCTAGAATGTGGGAGGCTTGATCTGATTTAATTGTGAAATGTGAAATGTTGTGCTGTTTTTAAGGAAAAGTGCCTGGAGCATTTATTTTATTATTGTACTTTATGTGAGAATATTGATTGAATGAACATATTGTATAGTGTGTGTAAACACAGGTCTTGTTAAAATAAAGGCTTCATAAAAGTTTAAACAAGAAATGACTAAAGTCATAATATAGCCGCCAGCGGCAGGCTTTTTTTGCCCCAATCTGCAGCACAAAATGTAAAAGTGGTCTTTAAAATGAAATCTCAGCCATTCCAATGCAACCAAAATAACTCAACAGAGAGGTTCATCGGTTGGCTACCAATATAAAGGGTGGGTGTGTGTGTGTGTGTGTGTGTGTGTGTGTGTGTGTGTGTGTGTGTGTGTGTGTGTGTGTGTGTGTGTGTGTGTGCGTGTGCGCGCGCGCGCGTCGCAATGTACTTGTGTGAAAGTACAATAGTATTGGTATCAAAATGTACATAAAGTTCCAAAAGTGAAAGTACTAAAATGTTTGAAAATAGCAGATCTACAAGTAGGTATTATACTTGTAGGTGTGAAATAGGGCTAAAGTGTTAAATGTATGTTTTATAATGTAATGCACAATATTTGCCTCTGAGATGTAGTTGAGTAGAAGTAAATTAAATTTGTATCAGCAACAAAAATAGTTAGCCTAGCCTACTTATGCTTAGGCTATGAAAGTAAAGTGCAACCCTAATCCTAAGTGAAACCACCTTTCAGGGGGAAAATGGCGCAGCCTCGCTTCTCCATCTAAACGTGCAATACAGGGGAATCCGCAAAAGTGTGATGTTATGTGTCACGTAGGCTGACTAGGCTCTCTTGCATGAGTGAAATAAGCAGTCAGTTCTATGAAAACAAAGCCAAAAGAAGCGACTAGGCTACATGAGCAGTAGCACAGACTAGTACATTGGCTATTTGAAAATAGCATATCTACATGTGCGCAAAGTGTTGCATTCACAACGCTTTTTGAGCTTGTAGATCGGCTATTTTCAAAAAGATCTTGAAAAGAAAAAGTTAAAGAATATTTGGAATATATATATATATATACATATATATATATATATATATATATATATATATATATATATATATATATATATATATATATATATATATGTATAGATATGTATATATATATATATATATATATATATATATATATATATATATATATATATAGATATGTATAGATATGTATATATATATATCTATTATATATACACACATACATACAAGCAGTAGCACAGACTAGTACATTGGCTATTTGAAAATAGCAGATCTACATCGCAAAGTGTTGCATGCACGACGCTTTTTGAGCTTGTAGATCGGCTATTTGCAAAAAGATCTTGAAAAGAAAAAGTTAAATAATATTTGGAATATGTATTTATATATATATATATATATATATATATATTCTGTCAGTCATTGTACGTATATTGTAATGAATTGATTACTGCAACAAAGTAAGGATACAGCACTATTGTTACAACTTGTGCAACTTATTTCAACTTAACCACAACAACAATATCATTATGTGCATGCAAATATGCACTGAAGGGCAGAGCAGATCACTCACTCCAGACCGTTCTTTGCGATCCGGGGCGACCGTGTTTAGGGGCGAGGCAGAACGGCACTGGTCGCTCACCCCAGACCGTTGCGATCAGGGGCGACCGTGTTTAGGGGCGAGAGATAGTGAGTTGTGGCTCGTTGAGTTTTTCGGAGCCTCAACACGTATGTTCGTCTGTTAAGAGGTGTAAAGTAACTAAGTACATTTACTCCAGTAAAGTACAATGATTGTGAGCTTGTAGATCGGCTGTTTTCAGAGTATTTCAGACAGTATGCGCTTGTGTGAGTACTCTGTGAGACGGTGATTGAAACACACGTTTCCTTTGTGCTCATCTTGCGCTAATGCACGCAACTGTTGCGCCAGGTTGTATTGTTGTTGTTTCGCATAAAAGCGTGCATCTGTTGCCAGTGGGGTGCTCCTTCCATTCCGACATCTCACCACTCCGACTAGTGGCTTCCGCGTGCGGTTAGGGTTAGGTATAGGGCTAGTCAACGTCGGAAAGGCGACATGTCGGAAAGGAGAAATGCACCCGTTGTCAGTCAACAACACAGCCAGGCTCTCCCCAACTCCTTTCGCGTCTCTACTCTCTACTGGTTTGGGTGCCTCGGAGGCGAAAGGAAAACTCGCGTGCTCAAACATGTTCATGGACCCCCAGATTAATATGTATTTGTCAACAGCCCCCCCCCCCCCCCCCCCATCTGTTTTGAGCCAGGGAACCCCCTTCCCTGCGGGGACGGGCGATGTGAAGTCGTCGAAAAATAAATGTTCTAAGTAACTAAGTACATTTACTCAAGTACTGTATAAGCGTGCATCCGTTGTTTGGCCGCTATTAGACCTTTGCAGTCAGAGGTAAGGGGGGGTGGGAGGACAACTGCCCGGCGTGCCTGCGCCGCGGTGCTGCGAGGGGAGGCGGGTGCTGTAAACGACGGCCGTCCATTGGCTAGGACGGCCGTCCATTGGCTTTAAAGTAGTGTCTCCCCATTGGCTGTGAAGTAGTGAAGGACAGCCAGGACAGCCAATAGCAAAAAAAGTGTTGAATACATGTCGTAAATCTGTCGGGTCAGAGTCAGAGTGAATACAGAGCCGCGCTTTCAGCTGGCGGCTAAAAAAAGTCTCATTCTCTCTCTCTCTCTTTTTCTCCCTCTCTCTTTCTCTGTGTCTCTGTCTTTCTCTCTCTCTCTCCCTCTGCCTGTCTCTCTCTCTCTCTCTCTCTCTCTCTCTCGGTGGGTCTCTCTCTCCCTCTGCCTCTCTCTCTCTCGTGCACATGTGTGAGCGTGGTGTGGAGGAGTGAATTTATAGAGCGAGCATCTATATTGTTCTAAATACTCTTTCTATTGCTTTTCTATCTCGCTATTTTGGTTTAATATTTATGCTCATGGTGATGGTCAGGAGCTGAGCACAGCTTTTAAAGTGGAAAGTTTTGAATACATTCTCTTTGCTACAACAGAGAAATATAAGTGTTTCAGGTGTGGGAAGGAAAGGCATTTGATCAGATCTTGTCCAGAGAGGGACGTTGGTGCAATGCTGCTGAAGGGGGAGAAAGCTGTGGGGGAGAGACAGGAAAAGTTAACCCACTAACTCCTGGAACGCATCTGTCTAATTGTTAGATTTCTTAAAAAATCTGTGGAACTGTTTAAACATATTCCGTAAAGGCATAGACAAGGGGATGTGCCGTTGTGGTGATGATTTTCCATTCTAAATGATAGAATTTAGCTTTAGAGTATTGCTTGTGGAACGGCAGTAGAGTCAGACCTTCTGGGAATCTCCGGCGGTGATGTGTTTTGGTGTACCGTAAATCCTCTAATAGTGACCCGGGCGTTTATTTGTTTCAACTGTAGCGGGTACGAGGTTTTTATTGAAAGGAGGCATATAAGAAAGAGGCCTATATTTAATTTTTCCGAACAGATCAGGATTAATTAATCAACATTTTGTGTCAGTTTGAACAAAGTAAAATGTACAGGGTGCATTCATTTAACCATTCCATTGTGTTAGGGACATTTTTTTTTACCTGTTTTCAAGTTTAAATAGGTAAAAAATACCCTTTACATTTCTTTATTGGAACGAGGCTTCATGATATCCTCAGAAATAGCCATTTTAACGCAACAAAATTATTTATCATTTTAATTAATTCTGATGGTCTCTATAAAAACAAAGACACTTGGTGTTAGGGTCGGAAATTATCTGACAGAGAAGTGTGGCTCAATTCCCAACAAATTGTCAATATTCAATATTATAGCTAGATCATATCATTATAGATAACATCATTATCCATTGTCTTCATTATAGGAAATGTAATGAGTGCATTTTAACATTTTATAATTTAAAATGAGATGTATTGAAAGATCAAACTCTAACCCAACATAAGATTTTAAAAAGTATTTACATGGATATGAATGCATAACAAGTCAGCTATGAGGTGGGAGAAAATAATAAACATTTTCTTTTTGTATTTTGGGCTAGAGTTAAATCGCGGGTCAAATTTGACCTGCTAACACCACAAGTGGATGCAGGTTTCTAACACAAAGCAAGGGTTAATAACAGAAGTGCCGCGAGTAGCTTATCATATTCTAATACAACTGTTAGTTTATTTGTGCATGTCAGAAACAGTCTAATTTCATGTGGAGTAAACAGGATGTAGATCCGATTAAATCAAGGCTCATCTAAAATGAATCACCAGATTATTTTGAAAGAAAGTAAATCATGTAATGACAATGGCAAAACAATATTACTTTTGTTAATTTAAAGTGAGTGAGTTGTTTTAGCTGTCTGTCCATGGTGGAAGTGCAAATTTAGTTTGAAAACGCACCATTATGGAAGCAAACCAACTTCTCTCTCTCTCGTGCACATGTGTGAGCGTGGTGTAGAGGAGTGAATTTACAGAGTGAGTCTATATTGTTCTAAATGCTCTTTCTATTACTTTACTGTCTCGCTATTTTGGTTTAGTATTTATGCACTGCTGTCAGGTTGAGTTGCGTCATGTTGTCTCTAACAGGAAAATGCTGTTCATGGTAATGGACAGAACTCAGGAGCTGAGCACAGATTTTAAAGTTAAAGTGGACAGTTTTGAATACACTCTATTTGCTACAACAGAGAATATGAAGTGTTTTGGCTGTGGGGAGAAAGGGCATTTGATCAGGTCCTGTCCAGAGAGGGACGTTGGTGAGGGGACAAGCAATGCTGCTGAAAAAAGTTAACATTTAACAAAAGTTAACAAAGTACACATTGACTGCCTGAATTATTTTCACTGCCTATTGTTATTCATGCCATAGATTTTTCAATGAAAAAAAAAAGTACTCAGGAGCCGAGATAACACATTTTAAAGTTTTAAGTTAACAAGGAAGTGGATGAGAGTAAAGATCTTCAAAAATTCATATCTCCTTGGTCTTTGGGTCAAATTTATTTGAAAAAATATTTTTTTTACTAAAAACGAGTTAACTCGATCTTGGCAGGCAAGTGATGAAAAGCTAAAAACGAGTTAAGTCGTTCTAGGCAGTCAATGTGTTAACACCGGGAAAGCATCTGTGTAATTGTTAGATTTCTTAAAAAATAGCAGATCTACAAGCTCATAGCGCTGCACCGAGTGCCGCGCTATGAGCTTGTAGATCTGCTATTTTTGAAAAAAAAAACTTGAAACGTAAAGCGAACATTTGTAACTCAAATCTTTGCTTCTGGGGGATTCTACAAATGTCTTCTAAATCCTAACAGTTTTTTGAAAAAAACGTATGTTGCTATATCAGTGGTTCTCCCAAAATGATTTTGGCATCTCAATATGTTGTTCCAGGGACCCCCAGAAGGAAAGATTTGAGTTAAAAATGTTCGCTTTAAAAAAATGTATACATTCAAAGATTTGCACAAATTGTCACGATTAAAAGAAAAAAAAGATCTTGCCGCGCTGAGCTTGTAGATTTGCTATTGTTGCCAAGTATACCCAAAGTATAACATAATGGTTACACAGGCGCGTTCCCGGGCTTAAAGGGTTAATAAAGATGGGGAGGATACTGGGCAGGAATATGAAGCTGAAGGGGAAAATGAGAATGACCAGCAGGAAAACTGTGAAGGTGGAGTTGATGGAGGTGTGGTTAATGTTGAAACTGAGGACGACATTATGAGTGCCAAAGAGGACAATAGTCCTACTGTCAGTCAAGTGGTGAGGAGGACAGGTTAAAGGCTTAAAGGTGGCGGGGCAAAAAAGAAAGGCAAAAGGATGAAATGGGGCAAAAGCTAAATAAAGTGACAGAGGAAAAAGGAAATATCAATTCAGAAGATGATGATGATGCTTGAGAGAGAGAGAGAGAGAGAGAGAGAGAGAGAGAGAGAGAGAGAGAGAGAGAGAGAGAGAGAGAGAGAGAGAGAGAGAGAGAGAGAGAGAGAGAGAGAGAGAGAGAGAGAGAGAGAGAGAGAGAGAGAGAGAGAGAGAGAGAGAGAGAGAGAGAGAGAGAGAGAGAGAGAGAGAGAGAGAGAGAGAGAGAGAGAGAGAGAGAGAGATTGCCCCCCTCCCTTGCTCCGGGGCAGTCGTAATATGAAGTCCAATTAAAATACTACAATCCATCTATGTTGTCTAGGTGAAGTACAAAAATGTGCAAACTTTTGTCATAACTGAATTTTTGTTATCATGAGTTTGAAATCTGCATTATGATAAGCAACACAATATAGAGATACATTACAATATCCAGCTGTTTAGAATGCTTATTTGTAAATTGCATGGTCTTCTTTCTCTCAAGTTCAATCTACTATTTCTATGGCTATGACTATTTCTATATGCATATTGCATTCCCCATATTGCTGCTTGCAGCTATATTTTACATTATTATTATGTTGTTTATCCTACTTTATTGCCATTCTATTTATCTACAGTTAACGTTTTGGTTTGTTTAAATACTCACAAGTTATACTAGTAGTTCTGTGATTAACACAGGCCTAAAGAGTTGAAGTGTGCACTTCTTTATCCCCTTGAGTAGAGAGTCTGTTTACTGGCAAGAGTAGCTGTGTCAGCGAAGAAAGAGGAACTTACTGAGAAGGCAGTTGATAACAGGAAACCACAGACAGGATGGGAGCCAGTCGCCACCCAAGCAAGCTCAAGTCACAGATACATGCAAGTCAAATTACACTTTTCAATATCAGATAGACGCTTTTGAAGAAATTACAAGTTTAAATATAGCTGCAAGCAGCAGAGAGAGAGAGAGAGAGAGAGAGAGAGAGAGAGAGAGAGAGAGAGAGAGAGAGAGAGAGAGAGAGAGAGAGAGAGAGAGAGAGAGAGAGAGAGAGAGAGAGAGAGAGAGAGAGAGAGAGAGAGAGAGAGAGAGAGAGAGAGAGAGAGAGAGAGAGAGAGAGAGAGAGAGAGAGAGAGAGACGGAATAGATGAGAGAGAGAGCACCATGGAAACGGAATAGATTGAGATTGTAGATCGGCTATTTTCAGAATGAAGTATGTCATACGTTGAAAAATGTACTCTCAAATATGCATTTCAGGTTATCTTTACCATTTGCACATGTATTCATTGATACAGTCATGTTGTTTGCAATTCAACTTAAATGAAGTCTGCAAGTGAGGCTTGAACTGACGACCTTGTGATTGTGAGGCACTCATTTAAGGGAGACGCCATTGGACCAACAGACAAGGAACTGTGAAAAAGGAGATCACACATATGATACAGTTTCAAGCAAATAGCTGAAAAATCCTGGGTTTAAGTGTTTTTCAAACTGCTCAAAATTGCGGACAATCTAAGGGCGGAGCTTACTGGTCAAAGCGATAGATGTGTTCCTCATGAGTCAAGGCACAAGTGTAAGCAAGTTTCACGACTTTCGGCCAAACGAGGCATGACTTTTGCCTGTTTAAAGTTTGCATTTTCAAAAAATTGCTATAGCGCCCCCCTTTGGCCAATTGGAGTGAGATTGGTTTCAGTGATATTTGGAATGACTCTCTACATTACTGCAACGTTTCAAAGAAATGTGAGTCTTGCATGTATGTGTTAGGGGCAGATGAATAATTTTCATAAAACTGCAATAGTTAAAATCTATGGAATCCTGGGATTTTGGAGCAATCTGCACGAAACGTTTAACACTTGAACTTTGGACCTCTGCCGACAACTTCTAGGCGGCGGAATTTCCATAAGTGAAAAAATGCAGAAGTTAGGAGCCAATGGCTGTTTTTCATGTAATTCAAAATGGTGGGCGATCTAAAGGTCAGAGGTCAAAAGTCAGACCACAAAAGTTGTCGGGCATGAAGAGACGCATGTGTGTATCGAAGTTTCATGGTTGTAGGTCAAACAGGGCATGAGTTGTACCTGTTCAAAGTTGGCACTTTCAATTGAGTGCTATAGCGCCACCCTTTGACGAATGAGTGTGAAAATTATTTCTTGGTAGTTTATCATGAGCATCTACCATATGGCCGAGTTTCGTAAAAAGCGCATGCACGGTTAAGCCAGAACTGGCAAAAACAAGTATTTTTCAAACTGCTCAAAATTGCGGAAAATCTAAGGGCGGAGCTTAATGGTCAAATCGATACGTGTGTTCCTCATGAGTCAAGGCACATGTGTAAGCAAGTCTCACGACTTTCGGCCAAACGAGGCATGACTTATGCCTGTTTAAAGTCTGCATTTTCAAAAAATTGCTATAGCGCCCCCCTTTGGCCAATTGGAGTAAGATTGGTTTCAGTGATATTTGGAATGACCCTGTACATTTCTGCAAAGTTTCAAAGAAATGTGAGTCTGCATGTATGTTTTAGGCGCAGATGAATAATTTTCATAAAACTGCAATAGTTAAAATCTATGGAATCCTAGGATTTTTGAGCAATCTGCACGAAACGTTTAACACTTGAACTTTGGACCTCTGCCGACAACTTCTAGGCGGCGGAATTTCCATAAGTGAAAAAATGCAGAAGTTAGGAGCCAATGACTGTTTTTCATATAATTCAAAATGGTGGGAGATCTAAAGGTCAGAGGTCAAAAGTCAAACCACGAAAGTTGTCGGGCATGAAGAGACGCATGTGTGTATCGAAGTTTCATGGCTGTAGGTCAAACAGGGCATGAGTTGTACCTGTTCAAAGTTGGCATTTTCAATTGAGTGCTATAGCGCCACCTTTGGACGAAAGATTGTTAGAATTATTTTTTGATAGTTTTTCATGACCATCTACCATATGGCCGAGTTTCGTAAAAAGCGACAGCACGGTTCAGCCAGAACTGCGAAAAGTGGCAGAAGAAGAAGAAGTGACAGAATAATGCCAATAATAAAACGGGTCCAGAGCTGAGTTCTGGCCCCGTAAAAAGAAAGAAAAAAAAAATGTTTATGGGGTGTCAGATATGAAACGGTTCTTATGGAAAACAAAAAACATGAGGATGGTCAAAGATAAAATGACTTCCCAGAGAGAGAGGTTTTTGTTAAGTCTGCCAGACTAAGCATGAAGTTAACAGGAAGAGGGTGTTTTACCAAGAAAGAGATTTTCAGGTTAAAAAACATTGTGCACAGGGTTGATTAAGAGTTGGACATTGAAAATGGGAAAATATGATGACGGTGATGCCCTTGGGTTCCTTTGCTGTGCTGAGTCCTCTTTTTCACTTAGTTTTGTCTTTAATGGACATGAAGATGTGTATTTTTGCTGAACTGTCGCCATATAAAGAGGCTTTTTCTAAAGCATGGACTCTGGTGAACTGGACAATGATAGAGCCTGCTATTTATAAAAGTAAAACAAAAGTCTCTCTCTCTCCCTCTGTGGTGGTAATGATGATGTCACAACCACAGCAGAACATAAGAGCTTTCTAACAGATTGTGTCTCTGATATCATTCTATACGTTCATACAGTACAAAACCTTGTATCTCCATATTTCATCTTTTTATCAACAAAAGCCTTATTTTTCTCGTAGTTACTGCACTTTGTCTTTGTAGGGCGGTATAGGACTCACATGTGTGTTTGTAGCTGTGCTTGTGTGCACATGCATCCAGCATTTACTGTTTTCTGATCTATTTATTTATATTAACCTTGACAGGTTTAATAAAGAACAAAAGATGAGTGAGTCTGTGGAGAGAGAAGAGGAGGAGGAGGGAAGTGACAGACCAGAGTCTCTCTGGACTAAAGATGAACCTCCTGACTTCACTAATGAACCTGGACCTTCACACACACAGTATGTCAATCATCCTAAAGTGATCGTTTATGTGATGTTTTTGTATGTTATTGTATGTTATTGTTTGTCTTTAAATGTTTCGATGAATTTAATACACAGGACTTGAATGGAAACAAGCTGTAAGGCTTTCTAGGGTTTAATCCTTTTAGCATCCTTTTGTATGAAACTGTACTTCTGTGCTTTTTTAATAAACTGTTGATAAAGTTTTCAATCAATCAATCAAATGATCTAATGCTAAGTTACATGTGCAAATCACTGAAAAAAAGCAAGACATGGGGCTCTATTAAGGACGTGGAGGCGTAACCAATGCCATTTTGCTATTATGGGTGCGGTTATGTGCGCACTGCACCAAGGTGCTATGCGGTAAATCAGCCCTGAATTAGTCATGGGTGTTACTTTAATCAATCCAATCAGAGTACCCGCTGCCATTCCCAGCGCAAGACGCAGTGCTATTATCCGTGCGTTAAGCGGTGAGAGCAAAGCTCACATTGAAAGGACCAAAGAGACTGCTACTGCCGCCCAAAATATCTGATCTCCAAGCAGTGGCGTAATTTGCCTAGGGTTGCTGGGTTATGAGAACCCATACACAGTACTTCCACGCAATCCAGGAGGGGATTAATTAATTCATTAAAGTTTATTATTTTTTGTTTTTAATAAATACAAATTGCCGCCCATATTAAGGCATAAAGGCAATCGGGTGGAAACTGTAACGCTCGTCCTAAAACACACTCGCCCCATTTTTTTCGTGGACCGAGGCCACGGGATTAGACCCGGGGCAAGGGTGTTTTAGGACGAGTGTTCTTCCATTCCATTTTGCAATGGAGAGGTGCGCGATGGAGAGAAAAAGGACCGGTCGATGTTTCCTTTTCGCTTGATATTGTTTGATGGAGAGACAATCATGACTGATATGTAAGTGAAAGTAGACCCTTCTTAGCTAGTGAATTTAAAATTTTAAGAAACGGTTCAGAATTGACTGAGTATGGCTAGAGTTAAATGTGAAGCTTTTAACTATGCATCCACGTGCTCTGCGCGCGTCACGGCAATCATGATCCATATACCTAATGAAAAAGGACACTTCACAGCTAATAGAGAATTTAAAATGTTAAGAATCGGTTTAGAATTGACTGAGTTCTGCTTAGTTAAACTGCTGGTGTCCTTTCAACCTAACATTTCTTTTTGCACTTAATTTAGCGGTATACAGTGAATATAAAGTCAAGGTGCATAATAAAAAAAACAATGTTGTGTTCACTGGTGAAGCTGCACTATACATATTGACTGAGTGTCTGCATGTTTTTGTTGTTGTTGCTGCTGCAACGTCCAGGAGTTGAAACCCCAACACTCACCCCCTCCCCCCCAGGTGTCACTCATATTAATGTATAAAAAAATAATATTGTGAGCTTGTAGATAGTCTATTTTTAATAGAGCGGTTAAAGGTAGGTTTGTTGTGTTTGTTCAGTAAAATCAGTCTCCTTGTCTCTCCAGCTCTTTATAAAACAGAAAATGCATTTTCGTTTCAGTTTCAGACAGTTTAATTTCCAATTTTATCCAATCAGGATAGAGAACTCAATCAGGATAGATTAAGCAAGTGAAATTGGAAGTGATGACACTAAGAAATGAGCAGGCAAAATTGGAACTGGAACACTATAAAAATGAAGCTTAAACATTGGTACTTTCTCCTGATTGGCTGAGATTTTGACACCTACCGGAAAATGTATTTTCTGTTTATTAAAGAGTTGGGGAGACTCCTGTTACTGAACAAACACTCTATAGCAATGATTCCTATCAGAATATAGTGCTTTAACCTTTTAACAAAATACTTTTTGTTTTAACCAAAAAATATCACTTACCCTACCTTTAATGTATGGTTTATAATATAATAATTTATATTATTATATTATATTATATTTATCTGCAAAGTAACTAGTAACTAGTAAAGTTTTCAAATAATTGTAGTGGAGTAAAAAAGTACAATATTTGCCTTTGGAATGTGGTGGAGTAGAAGTAAAAGTACTGAAAATACTCCAGTAAATTTAAAATACCTCAAAATTGTACTTAAGTACAGTACTTGAATAAATCTACTTAGTTACTTTACACCACTAATTAACAGTGACAATCTCACAGTCAGAGAGCTCGCCAGAGCCTCAGTACTTCTTGGCCTGGAGTGACGCAAGTTCCCAAAAACTATCCTTTTCGTATCTATGTAGGCTATACAGTAACATTGTAAGATGATAGAAACAACACATGCCTGGGAAAATGCAAATTGATTTATGACTGATGTCATTTCATGCTGCGCAGAGCAGGACAGAAAAGCGACGATTCCCCCCTTGTTTTAATTTTAACATTATAGATTATCAAAACAGTGATTCCCGTATTATAATGACATGATTTTAGAACTAATAATTAGTTAATTCAGTCTGATGGTCTGCCAAATTGTCGAATAATATAAGAAAGAGGCCAAAATTGTGAAAATAGCCAATCTACAAGCTCACAACGCCTTTGTAGTTGTAGTTTCAGCACCAGACAGCTCCGGATTCAGCACTACACAGAGTGGACAGCAGGAGCGGCCAAATAGCCTATTGTACTTTTACTCCACTACAACAAGTAAGAAGCGCGAACGCTGGAAGCGAACGCAGTTCTATATTTCAGCCACACTGTAGTAGTGAACTCTGGCGCACTCTAGCGGCTGCACACAGGTAGTGCAGCTGCTATATTTCAGTCACGGAGTTTTGAGTCACATGGGGGCACGAGCCAATGAGAGCGTGAGTCACATGGGGGCGCGGCTGCACACATACTGCACACAGACAGACACACAAGCCGAGCCGAGTTACATAGTAGTAGGCTCCACTTGGGCGGAGTCGCGGCTTCGCCGCGCCTCCTTCCGCGTTCGCAATTATTTGACAACTTCAATTACTAGCTCAAAACAGGCTGCGATGTGACATGTTGTGAGCTTGTAGATCAGCTATTTTTGAATAATTAAAGTGTGAAATAGGGTTAAACTGTCCCTTATTTTTTTCCCCCCTGGAACCCCCTCAAGGACCCCTGGGAGTCACCAGACCCCACTTTGAGAACCACTCCTCTAAAGATGACAATTACGAAAAAAAAGTATTATAGACCTAAATGATACAAAAAATATTGTAATTTAAATGCTATACAACAGTTTTTTCTTAAAGAAAACAGAAGCATCAAGTATTTAGCGCAAACATATCAAAAGTGCTTTTATAATAATAATAATAAACTTTATTTGTATAGCACCTTTCATGACATGAAATGCAGCGCAAAGTGCTTTACAGAGCAAGAATACAGTTACTTACAACCAATTTAACAATAAAGCAAACAAAAAATAAAATAAAACTAGAAAAAGTGCTCCTCGGAGCACAGGTCTCCGCCAGGTCAGGTAGGTTATTGTGGCCTCCTGGTGGCGCTATAATAGGCCAATGTGAAAAGGGTGGCATTTCTTCTTAGGCCTTTCAATGGGACACTGCATTCATGAGTTGAGGCATTTTGTTCCAAAAATGTGTTCTGCTAAATTAGACCTGCTGGTGGCGCTATAAAGGCCAATGTGAATGTGAAAAGGGGGGCATTTCTTCCTCGGCCTAGTGGGAATCTGCATACAAACTTTCACGGAAATTGCACATTGCATTCATGTTTTGAGGCATTTTGTTTAAAACTGACCAATCCTGCAAACTTTGGAAGCCACTGTAAGCCAAATAGGATGGAATATGAAATATCGGACAGATCCATCAGAATCACATGACTATGGAGATACTGTGTACCAATATGCGTGATTTTTGGACAGAATCTGAATGAATAATATCCAAAAATGTATTGTACATAAGTCGGCCTCCTGGTGGCGCTGTAAATGGCAGATGTGAAAAATGCAGTGCAGATGTTTTTCCTTGGTCTCTAGGGAGTGTGCGTGCAAAGTTTCACGCAGATCGGTGCAGTTATAGTTAAAAATGCAAATCGGCGTGTTATAGCGCCACCATGAGGCTGATTTGAAACATGTCAAGTGGCATTTCTTCCTCGCCCTAGTGAGAATGTGTGTGTGCAAGTTTATGGAAATGGCAAGCTGCGTTCATGATTTGAGGCAGTTTGTTCAAAACGGACCAATCCTGGAAACTTTGGAAGCCAACCTTAGCCAATGAGGATGGAATATGGGAAATCGGACAGATCAGGGTTGATCACATGACTATAGAGATACTGTGTACCGATTTGCATGACGTTTGGTTGAAAACTGTAGGAGTAATGGGGAAAAAGAGGTTTTGCACAAATCGGCCTCCTGGTGGCGCTATAAATGGCCCATGTGAAAAATGTGGGGCAGAGGTTCTGAATTGGCATCCAGGGAGTGGGTGTGCACAGTTTCGCAGCGACCGGGTCAACGGTGCCGGAGATTAGCTGGTAACACACAGACAGGACACACGCACGCACACACACACGGACGGACGGACGGACGGACGGAGGGTAAAACATACTCTCTCGCCATGCCTTCGGCCTGGCGGAGACAATAAAAGCAAAAGCATAAAACATTAAAATAGGCCATACAGTGAGGACTTAAAAATCAACCAAAGAGTCAGCTAAAAGCAAGAGTGAAGAAATAGGTCTTGAGCTGTGCTTTAAAGCTATCGACAGAGGCTGCCTGTTTTAGGTGTAATGGGAGTTTATTCCACACTGTTGGTCCGTAAAAGCAGAATGCTGCTTCACCGTATTTTTTATATGTCATTTTAGGCACCTCGAGTAGGTCAGCACTTGAAGACCTGAGGGTCCGGTTTGGAACATGTCTCTCTAGTGTAAAGATTTTTCTGTACCTTCACACCATAAGAGATAAAGTTAAAATACTTAAGTATAACCAAGGTGCAAGTTCAGAGGTTCTGTGAAATGGGGAGACGTTAAAACACCCTTAAAGAAAGTGACAGGAGATTTACAATTTGTAATATCAAATCATTTATTATCCTTAAACTAAGTTTACAATTATTTCTGAGCCTATGAAACTATTAGAATGAATTATCAAACAAACAGTAAAGATACAATACCACTCAAATAACAGCGCGCTGGATACAAAAATCTCTCCCTCATCACAGAGTAATGATGCTCGAGACAGGGCGATATTTCTGCACTGAAGCATCCTTTCCCTATCCCAGCGTTACATCATAAAAACATTATCAATTAGATCTTGATGTTGGCTTCAGAGGACGAGGCTTCCTGCGGTTAGGTCACGCTGACTCCACACCTTCCCCGTCACAGGCCTCAGGGCTTCACCTCCCTTCGATGGTCCTACTCTCCCTTACTTTTGATTGCGATAAGCGTCTATGAACCCTTTGCCTATTATAATTTGGCCAAGGTATATGGCAGTTTTAGTTTTCTATTTCCTGGCTGGGAACTAACACTCTGACTTCTGCTGTGTAATTTTATATCATTTTGATTTCCATATTAAAGCTTTTACACTATTACTATAAGAGTATTACAACAAGAGTATGCGATTATTGACCTAATATTAATTCTATGGCATCACTGGTGCCTGTATTCTCAGTAAGACATTCCTCTGAAAAGGGAGTGAATGAGAGAGAGGGAAAGACAGGGCCTCTCTCACTATGATCTCCTCTCCTCCTTGGTAAACACATTTTCTTTGAATAAGGTTATAATGACATAGTTAAACTAAAACTTAACACTTTTAGTCATACTAATGATTAAAATATACGGTATATATACAGTACCCAGTATAATAGTCTATACCACTGTGTGGCTTAAGTGATTAGAATAGCTAAACTTAAAGCAGTTATATGTTTAAACAGCAGGATATAAACAGGAGCCACTATGTGCCCCCCTTTTTACTCTTCTAAATTCCTCCATTTATGCAGTTTTCTACAGACACATTCATTATACTTCTAGACTTTAAATTTAATTTTCCTAACACTAGGCAGTCATAGAGGTAGGAAGGTGCCAGACCATTTAGAGCTTTATAAACTATTAAAAGAATTTTAAAATCAATCCTAAAAACAACCGGGAGCCAGTGTAGTGAAGCTAGAACTGGAGTGATATGTTCTCTCATTCTAGTTTTAGTTAAAATTCTGGCTGCCGCATTTTGAACAAGTTGTAATCTGTCAGTTGTTTTCTTAGGCAGGCCAGAGTAGAGTGCATTGCAGTAATCAAGCCGAGAGAAAACAAAAGCGTGGATCAGCGTTTTTGCGTCGTCTAACGACAGATAGTCTCTAATTCGTGCAATATTTCTAAGATGAAAGAAAGCAATCTTGGTGACATGATTAATGTGTGCATTAAAATTCAATTCAGAATCGATAATAACCCCCAGGTTCTTTACTGTGGTGTTACTTTCTACAGTCAGGTTACCAAGTCTACTTATTATTGATTCTCTCTGCTCACTGGAGCCAATTATGAGAATTTCTGTTTTATCCTCATTTAGCTTAAGAAAGTTCTCACTCATCCAGCATTTTATACTGGACAGACAGGTCAACAATGGGTCTAGAGCGCAGGGGTCGTCTGGAGCTACCGAAAGATACAGCTGGGTATCATCAGCATAGAAATGGAAGTTCACTCCGTGATCGGCGATCTCCCAGTGGTAGTATATACAGGGAGAACAATAAGGGACCCAGAATTGAGCCCTGTGGAATACCAGAACAGATGTCATGTTTGTCTGAGTCAAAATTAGCTAGGCTGACAAAATAGCTTCTGCCTGTTAGGTAAGAGTAAAACCAAGACAAGGCTGTGCCTGACAAACCAATCCAGTACTCCATGCGTTGTAGTAGAATTATGTGATCAATCGTGTCAAAAGCAGCGGTTAAATCAAGGAGTAGGAGAACAGATACATTTTTGTCGTCAGCGGACACCCTAAGATCATTAATTACTTTTACAAGTGCTGTTTCTGTGCTATGACCTTTCCTGAAGCCAGATTGGAATTTGTTATGAACCTTATTGTTCTGTAGGAACACATCCAGTTGATGAAAGATAGCTTTTTCTAAGACCTTGCCCAGAAATGGCAGATTAGAGATTGGTCTATAATTACCCAGCACCAATGGATCAAGGTTGTGTTTCTTGAGTAACGGCCTGACTACAGCCGTTTTCAGTGAGTCTGGGAAGACGCCTGAAAGTAGAGAGCTGTTTACAATTCTTAGGATATCTCCAATCACACTGTCTAAAACCTCTTTGAGAAACGGGGTGGGTATTGCATCCAGTGAACAAGATGATGATGTCATCTGTGATATAGTTTTACGGAGTTCCTCTTCATTAATTGCGCAGAATGATATTAGACTTCCTCTGGAGTGATATACGTTTTTGCACCATGCACCATTTGCCGCATTTGCAGTCCTAGCAGCAGCATTCATAATACCAGCTCTAATGCTAAAAAAAATGTTTTCAAAAAAGGATGCAAACTCATCACACTTAGCTTTAGAAGCAGGGAGCGACTCCTTGTAAGCCTGGGGGGGGGGGGTTAAGAGATGTTCAATGGTAGAGAATAAGACTCTGGCATTATGCTTGTTGTCATTGATAATGCCTGAAAAATATGCCTGCCTTGCCAAGCGCAGTGCTTTGTTATAGGCCACTGTTGACTTCTTAAAAATCTCTAGGTGGATAGTGAGTTTGTTTTTTCTCCAAATTCGCTCAGCTCTACGACATTCTTTCTTGAGTGAGCGCATGTGCTCGTTGATCCAGGGTGTTACTCTAGAGTTAAGTTTCTTTTTAGTTTTCATAGGAGCCACTATGTCGAGAGCTGACTCTAATTTGAGATTAAAATGTTGAACCATATCATTCACTGAGGGAGCATCAAGTAGGGGGGGGACCTGCACACACGCCAGATGACGAGGAAAGTCGTTTGCTGCAGATGAGCTAAAAAAAACGTTTTTTTTATAGTATATTCTGTATTGTTTTTCCCTAGATCAGAGACAGTCATATTAAAACACAATAAATAGTGGTCTGTTAGTTCGGGCTTATCAATAATACTGTCAACAGTGATATTCAAACCTTTAGTGACCTTTAGTGTGGCCATGTTTATGTGTTGGCCCAACAACATGTTGAATAAAGTCAAAATTGTGCAGTAACTGTAGGAAACCCATAGCCTCAACATCTGAAACAATGTCAACATACAAATTAGCATCTCCAGTAATCAGAGTTCTGTCATAATTAGTGGAACAGATAGATAAAAGTTCTGATATTTCTGTTAGAAATAAGGCTTTGCTGCACTTTGGAGGTCGATATATACTAATCATAAGCACAGATGATCGACTCTCCAATATGGTGGCCTGGTATTCAAATGATTTAAAAATGCCAAGGTTTGTCAGAGGTTTGAATTTTAAAGTGTCAGAAAAGATATTCACCAGACCACCTCCTTTTTTTCCCTCACGTCCTGAGTGAATGAAACTGTACTTTGGTGGGCATGCTGCAGATAAGAGCACCGCTCCATCAGAACCAAGCCAGGTTTCTGTTAGAAAGATAATATCTAGTTTCTCTTTACAGATGATATCATTTACAGAGGAAGATTTGTTATTAAGTGACCTGATGTTAAGTAGGGCCAAGTTTAGCTTAAGGCATTCAACTATTTGGTTGTTGCCTCTACATGGAATGCCTGTTAAATTTGCTGTATTTGCGTGTTTAAAGTCACTCCTTGTCCTGGGAACTCTATTTGAGATAACTGTGGAAATATTGTAAACCTTGTTTTCTACAAGGCTAACTGCAATAGCCTTGGGCCCAGACATGATTTTGGCTATGCATAATGGACCCTGCCTGTCTCAGCAATCAAATGTATTCTCTAGTCGTAGGGAAGCCGACAGGACGTTCTTGTTCTTGCAATGGCTCCGTCGAGGGGCGATGGGTGGGGGGCAGGGCACGGTTGGTGGTTGGCGTTTGATTTGGGGGGTGAGTCTAGTCCCCACTCTAATCAAGTCGTTCATGCTACTGGTGAACTCCAGAAGAGGTATTGGGGACAGGGAAAAAGTTGATGATGAGGAGGAGGAAGGTGATGGAGTTCGATAATCTTCCTCATTGAGAGACTCCTCTGTGTCTCCTTCCTCTTCCAGCATGACCGTGGCTGCAGAGTCGACGTCAGGGGCCGTGGCAATCTCCTCCTGTGGATTTAGGCTGTTATCAGCGGTTGTTTTCAGCACGCTGTCCTTTGTTTTTGTTTCCGAGTCTTCACTATCAGAGAGTTCATTTGTTATGGATGTTTCTCCACCATCAGCTGCAGCGGTGTGGGGTGGTGTGACAGCGTATTCGTCTACACAGAGCCATTCACCTTGGCATTCTTCAGCGGCAGCAGATAACAGAGCATTATCTGTTGTTATGGCAGCTTGTGCTCTGGCAGAGGTTGACGAAGACACATTGTAGAAAACGTTTGACATGAACAATTTTGTTCCCAGCTTGTTCAATTTAAGGCCATCCGAAGAAAAAAGGTGCCTTCTATCCCAATTTTTTTTGAAATTGTCAATAAAATGTACAGATTCGTTGGTGCACATAATTGAAAGCCATTTGCTCAGTGCAGACAGTCTACTGAAACGTTCATCGCCGCCTCTTGTAGGTGGTAGTGGGCCGCTGATGCACACCTTTACATCAAGTGAGCTGATTTTGCTGAATAAGGCCGTGAAATGTTGTTTTAGGATTTCTGACTGTTTGTTCTCTGTATCACATGTGCCAACGTGCAAGATCAGGGTTTTCACTGTTGGGTGTTCAGCGATAAGATTCAGAATTCTGTCGTTCATGTCAGAGACTTTGTCTTTGGGGAAGCATAACACTTTTGCCTTTCTTCTTATCATGCTTTTAACATCTTTAACAGCGGCATCCCCTATGATCAGAAATTCAGGCTCACCATATAGCCTTTTTTCATCTGAGTTACTCTTGGTTCTTACCCTGCTGGGTGAAGAGGATTTGTTTTGTCTGCCATCAGACGGGCATCTGGGGTCCTGGAGCAATGGGGTGAATAGATGTTGTAGAGTGTAGATTCTGTTTATATCCATGTTATAGTGTGGATTTCATGGTAATAATGAACCTGATTCCCACATATTATTGTATCGATGTTATAGTGTGGATTTCATTGTAACAATGAACCTGATTCTCACATATTACTGTATCCATGTTATAGTGTGGATTATTCATGGTAACAATGAACCAGATTCTCACATATTACTGCATCCATGTTATAGTGTGGATTTCATGGTAACAATTAACCTGATTCTCACATATTACTGCATGACACATGCTACTGATCACTAATATGGTATAAAACAAATTACTTTAAATGCACAAATATTTATAGTCAGCTAACGGGTTAGGATGTTGGACCCATGGGGGTCAAATCAGCTCTAATGCGACTAAGAGTGTTCAGCATAGATTCTGTTCTTACATGAGAACAAATCACAGATAAGAAAACTTTGGTGAATGTCAGAATCTTGGTGACAACTGTGTAAGTGGGTCTGAAGAAGAAATGCCTTCTTAAGAATGGCTGGTGAATGAGACCCATTTAGAACACTGGTTCTGGATCAGGACCCACTGTTCTGTTCATGTGGGGCGTTCATGTTCCATTTTCTGGACTGTCCTGCTGTCACCTTTATCTGTGACATGTCTATTTGAACTGTAGTATGTTACTGTATCTATGACATGTCTATTTGAACTGTAGCATGTTACTGTATCTATGACATGTCTATTTGAACTGTAGTATGTTACTGTATCTATGACATGTCTATTTGAACTGTATCATGTGACTGTATCTATGACATGTCTATTTGAACTGTAGTATGTTACTGTATCTATGACATGTCTATTAGAACTGTAGTATGTTACTGTATCTATGACATGTCTATTTGAACTGTAGCATGTTACTGTATCTATGACATGTCTATTTGAACTGTAGTAAGTTACTGTATCTATGACATGTCTATTAGAACTGTAGTATGTTACTGTATCTATGACATGTCTATTAGAACTGTAGTATGTTACTGTATCTATGACATGTCTATTTAAACTGTACTGTAGTAGCAAAACGTGTTTTGAAGAAAATGGCAAATGGTGGAAAATGTAGACTGGCACAAATGGTCAGGGCCTGTTGTGTCATGATCCAAGGAATCCAGGATAAAAAAATGTTTTTGTTAATTGTACTGTTGTTCAAAATGTGAAGCTGGCTGTTGTTGTGCGTGTGTCAAAGTGTCATGGCAATCAGATGCTTCTTTCATGATTTCATGATCTGAAAGATCTGACAGACTCGCCTCAGGTTTAATCATCCTGTCAGGGTTTATTTCTCAACAATAACCACCTCGTCGTCAATTATACCTTGCATAATGAGATAACTATAAAGAATCTAGACTTTTTTTGTTCACATGCTAATTGTATGAAGATTTGTTTGATTCCAGAAGTCTTCACCACAGACCAGAGTCTCCAACAGTGAAGAGCGACTGGTCTAAAGGACCTCCTGACTTCAGTAATGAACCTGGACTTTCACACACACAGTATGTGAATCCTCCTATAAAATATACATTTGAATTGTTTTTAATTTTTTTGTATGACTTATGATTCAAGAGTTTTCAAGGCCAAAATGTATAGCAGTCTTTTATAACGCCTATTTAAAGAATATATAGTCTATTTAAAGAAGACAAATTGTGCATCGCGCAATGCAATGCTCCATCTTACACACGTCAATTTTATTCATCGATTACGCAGGAAATAATGAACTGATTACAAAAATGTAAAATTCTCTCTAATCAGTAACACGTAGGTGATACTTATGTCTATCAAATGTGGTGTTATTGAAAGGCAATCAAAGTCCAGAGCTTAGAACATCTGGTGTGTGTGCTCCATGTAAAATCCCCACAGTGCGACTGCAGAGTGGTTGCCAGAATTTGCGAGAAATAAGCAACCACGTCTATGAAAACAAGCCCAAAAGAAGCGACTATAGGCCACATGAGCACTTCAAACCTATATATGTCGTCCATTAAACAATGTGCATATTTATATATGTTGGCTATTTGAAAATAGACGATCTACAAGCTCACAACCGTTCCAACATTATTTACAAGCAACTTGTCTGGGCCCACATTGGGCTTTGAACAAGCCCAATGTGGCTTATAATAATCAGACCAGGCAACACTGCAGACAGGGAGATAGGAGAGCGTATATTGGATTGGGGATAATGGTTAGCGCAGTCTTCTCTTAAAGGTAATGGCATCTGGCACAGTGATTGATTTTATCATTGTAACGTCCAAACCACACCTATGCATAATGTAACGGGTAGGGGTAGCGCAGGTGTTTAGCAGGTAAGGGGGTGTCCCAGAATAGCAACTTTTGCGGGGGAACGCCCCTTACCTAGTCTGATATTAGTGGCTTTAGCAACTTCAACCTGGAATAGGGCCCATAGACCCATACAATCTATGATCTGCAGCATGTCTGCTGGACACAGACACATAGACCCATACAGTCTATGATTTGTAGCATGTCTGATGGACACAGAGTCACAGACACATAGACCCATACAGTCTATGATCTGTAGCATGTCTGATGGACACAGACACATAGACCCATACAGTCTATGATCTGTAGCATGTCTGATGGACACAGACACATAGACCCATACGATCTACAGCATGTCTGCTGGACACAGACACATAGACCCATACAGTCTATGATATGTAACATGTCTGATGGACAGACACACCACAGTGCTGCTCATAGACTGATACAGGGAAAAGCCAGAGAGAGAGAGCACTTTTATCTCGGTCAGAAACTAAAACAAGTCGCGTTCATTGTAACGAGTAACGCAGCGTTATTTGGATTATGTAAAAAAATTGTAATATGTAATAATATTACAGATTTGGCAGAGTAATACGTTACACTACTCTGGGTAAACACTACTCTGGGTTAAGTAATAATACAGTAATATATTATTAAGTAACCGGTTACTGCCCAACACTGCACACAAGTCATATGTGTATTACATAATCATAATGGTCATATCTCCTTCTCCTCCACAGAGAGAGGACTTCTCTGATAACACCTGGACTGAAGACATCCAGTCAAACCAGAAGTGGACAAAGTAAGACAATTCTGAGATGCATAAATGGCAGAAGAACATAGTCTGGAGGGCATTTCATTAATAATGTGCAAACACAGCTGTAAGGATGTAAAGTTATGAATGAAGCTGAATGTTTAAAATGTCTTCATTCTCTTCTCATAGCAGATGTCAGTCTGCAGGAGGATTTAAAGGATTATAAGATCGGTTTGAACAGTCTTGATCGTGTGACATACGTCACTGATGTGCACTCCCTCAGCAGCATCTACACAGAGCTCTACATCACAGTGGGAGAGAGTGAAGGGGTTAATAACCAACATGAGGTCTGGCAGCTTGAGACACTTTCCAAGAAGAAGACTCCCCATGACAAACCAATCAACTGCTGTGACATCTTTAAACCCCTCGTCCTTGGCAGAGAGACACCCATCAGAAGAGTTCTAACCAAGGGCATCGCTGGCATTGGAAAAACATTCTCTGTGTGTAAGTTCACTCTGGACTGGGCAAAGGGTTTGGAAAATCAAGATGTCATTCTCCTGGTTCCCTTTTCATTCCGGGGGCTGAACTTGGTCAGAGATGAGCAGCACAGTCTTCTCACACTGATCCATGTTTTCCACCCAACATTAAAGAAGGTCACAGCAGAGCAGCTTGCCGTCTGGAAAGTTGGCTTTATCTTTGATGGCCTTGATGAAAGCAGGTTTTCAATGAACTTCCACAACAATGACATTATTTCTGATGTCACAGTGACATCATCAGTGGACGTGCTGTTGACAAACCTCATCAAGGGGAATCTGCTCCCCTCAGCTCTCCTCTGGATAACTACCAGACCTGCAGCAGCCAATCAGATCCCTTCTGCGTGTGTTGACATGGTGACAGAAGTACGAGGGTTCACAGACCTCCAGAAGGAGGAGTTCTTCAGGAAGAGATTCAGTGATGAGAAGCTGGCCAGCACAATCATCTCACATTTGAAGACATCAAGGAGCCTCCACATCATGTGTCACATCCCAGTCTTCTGTTGCATCACTGCTACCGTTGTGGAGGACATGTTGAAGACAGACGAGACAGGACAGCTGCCCAAGACCCTGACTCAGATGTACAGCCACTTCGTGCTGGTTCAGACAAAGAGGAAGAAGCAGAAGTATGATGAGACCCATAAGGTAAAAAAGAAAGGAAGGAAAGGAAAGAAAGGAAAAAAGAAAAAGAAACAAAAGAGAGAGAATCAACAGCAGCTCATGGAGAGTGACAGGGAGGTTCTTCTGAAGCTAGGCAGGCTGGCATTTGAACATCTGCAGAAAGGTAGCATCATGTTCTACCAAGAAGACCTGGAAGAGTGTGGTCTCGATGTGAAAGAAGCCTCGGACTCAGGAGTGTGCACAGAGATCTTCAAAGAAGAGAGTGTGCTCTTCCAGAAAAAGGTCTACAGCTTTGTTCATCTGAGCATCCAGGAGTTTCTGGCTGCAGTTTACCTGTTCCACTGTTTCACAGAGAAGAACATGAAGGTACTGGAGACATTCCTGGCAGGCAGTGTCAGATCCTTGGAGGAATTCCTGCAGAGAGCCATGGAAAAAGCCCTGAAGAGTAAAAACGGTCACCTGGACCTCTTTGTCCGCTTCCTTCATGGCCTCTCACTGGAGTCCAACCAGAGTCTGTTAGGAGGCCTGCTGGGTCAGACAAAGAACTGTCCATTGAGTATCCAGAGAGCCATCAACAACCTGAAGGAGATTAATGAGCAACAACATTTGCAACAAAATGACACTTTTTACTCTCCTGACAGATGTATCAACGTCTTCCACTGTTTGATGGAGATGAACGACCACTCAGTTCATCAGGATATCCAACAGTACCTGAAGTCAGGGGACAGATCAAAGACAGAACTGTCTCCAACCCAGTGTTCAGCTCTGGCCTTCATGCTGCAGATGTCAGAAGAGGTTCTGGATGAGTTCTACCTGGACACATACAACACATCACCATATGGGCGACGGAGACTGATCCCAGCTGTGAGGAACAGCAAAAAGGCTCGGTTAGTAGTCATGTGAATAGAAAACTTACTAGAACAGAGTCAATCTACATTCACACCACTACACTATTATTATTATTATTAGTAGTAGTAGTAGTAGTAGTAGTAGTAGTAGTAGTAGTAGTAGTAGTAGTAGTAGTATAACTAGAAATGATGGTTAACATAAACATTGGTTCTCAAAGTGGGTTCCCAGGACACTACTTTGGTTCCTTGAGGAGTTCTAGGGGGTCCCCAGCTAAATGAGGAATGGTTTAAACACTTTAACCCTATTTTATACTTCAGCTATTCAAAAATAGCCAATCTACAAGCTCATAATGTGTTGCAACGCGCTGTGAGCTTTTTCTTTTTTTACTTAAATAATTGAGAAACATGTTGTATAACTTAGATTCTCTTAAAGGCAGTGTTGGGAAAGTTCACTTTCTACATGAATTAGTTCAGTTCATAGTTCACACATTTTAAAATGAACTTATCTATCTATCTATCTATCTATCTATCTATCTATCTATCTAAATAAAAAATCCAGGATTATGCCATTTTTAGCCATGTTTTAAAAACATAGCAGACCTACATGCCCACTAAGAGTTGCATCCACGACGCGTTGTGAGCTTGTAAGTCTGCTATTTTAGGCATGGGACACCGTCGTGCTGCAAAGTATAAATTAGGCTCTAGCCCATGAGAGAACAACAGCAGCAGCAGCAGAAGAGAGAGAAAGAAACAGCATCAACAGTGAAAAGTTGTGAAAAATACTTTGTTTTTAACACAAGCAGGACACCCGGTCCCAGCAACGTTGTTGTTGTTCATACGTGTGTGTACACACAGCGCAGAAACTTTCTTAAATTACAAAATGATCTTGCGTCTCTGCAAGAAGAACAATACAGCTGTGGATCATTATCACTCAGCGTACTAAAGTGACACTGACACAACAACTGATAAACGGACAGGGATTTAATAAAGCTACGTGGTGCTTCCCTTGCATTTTTAACCCGAGAGGCTATCTGTAATCACTGAGCTGCATAGTGAGTCTGTAGTCTGCACGTAGATTGTGTTCACTCCGCGCTGCGCAGATGAGATGAATGTCAGAGACCGCCTGGATTTTCTTTTTTTTTGCTTTTTTGGCCTTGGAAACACAGGATAGGAGGAAATACAACATGACAAACCGATGTAACCATGGAAATTTGGGACACTCTTGAACGAAGTTATACTGTGAGAGAACGCCGTTCACAAACGCCAGAATGAACGCGTTCACAATAACGCTCATCTAGCGAATATACAGTACTTTCAGTTCACGTTCATCCAAAATATGAACGAGTTCATGAACGATCGTTCATTGAACGCGTTCAGGCACAACACTGCCAAAATATTGTATTTATATTTATTTATAACTGAGGCCAAATACATTTTCTTGACATGAAAATATCTGAGAACCATTAATGTAAAATATCCCGTAACAACCACGTTTCAAATCCTGTCTGGGTCTCAAATGACTGGTGGTGTTGTGTTCATGTATAAATAAAGACCAGTAAAAGACAGGTAAAAAACAAGACTAAGAGTCTAAAAGTTACTGCCCTGCAACCAATTATAAATCAGGCTTTATAACCCAGCTTTCTAAAATGGAAAAATAAATGCAAATAAATATTATGTTTTAGTGCCAGGTTTCATATTATATATTCACTAAAGGATTCACTGTATTGTAACCAACAGAAACAGTTTTAATTCGACTTTTAATGAAGAACTAACATTTAAAACAAAATACTATATAGTACTATTTGGCCAAAGGGTGGCGCTAGAGTAGAGGTCATGGTGTCAGTAAAAGCAGTAGGTTCAATCCTGTGGGGAGAATGAATGTGATCAACAAGTGTCATGACAATTTGACCAGTAGATTTAGAAATGTTGTGTGACACTGAACATTTTGACCTAATGTTGGCACTAGAGGAAAGACTATTTGGTCACTAAAATCAGTAGGGGTCATCCTCTGGGGAGCAGGACGGTGAACAGCCTGTATTTCTATTATTTATTCAAGATATGTTGTTGTTTATGATGTTTATGTAAGCTCACAATGTGCTGTGTTGCGACGTGTTGTGAGTTTGTAGATCTGCTATTTTGGCTTAATGTTCAGCCCAGAATACGGTAACTGGCCACATGGGGGTGCTCTACCTTACAATATGTGCAACAATTCTAAATAGATAGAAGATCTCTTAGTTAACTTAATTGACATCTCTGATGTTAAATTTAATCTTTACAGACTTGTTGGCTGTGAACTCCAAGGGACACACTATGAAGTTGTGGCTTCAGCTCTCAGCTCTAATCCTTCACATCTAACAGAACTGGACCTCAGTGGGAACCAATTTCTGCAGGATTCATTCATGAAGATTCTCTCTACTGGACTGCAGAGTCCACATTGTAGACTGCAGATTCTAAGGTCAGACTAATTTACCATAATTATTTGTATTAGTTCTGTTGTATTATTTATTTTGAGATTATTACATGAATACTGTGGTGATACTTTATTTGAAGAGCGTGAATAAGGTTGACATCATGGTAACCCACACTGACTATAGAATAATGATAAGGTACAGTGACTACAGTATGTGATCCATCATGGCTGCTAGGGAATAATCACATCCAGTTATGTAATCATTTGACTGTCAAACTGGTGTAAGACAGTAACACAGACTTGAAGGTTTGCTGGTTCCTCAGCACACCAGCACCAGCAGTATGATCAATTATGATCACTGGTGTGAACAAATCTAGGCTGGTCCGGTGCATCTTGGGAGCGGGACTGGATTGTGTGAGGAAGGAAGGCACTGGAGCAACTTCGGACAATTAAAGGGATATTTCACTTTCATAGAATATGCTTTTTAAATATATATATATTTTTATTGATTTAAACTTTGGAGCACTTCTGCCAGCCAGTGTCTGTCACCACAACGACATGGTCACACTAACACCTGCTCTGCTTCAAGTCACAGATGTCCTGCATTGATAAGACAACCTCCATTGAGTAAGTCTCTCCCCCGAGCAATAGGGATATCCCTTTGGCTTAGTGGTTCAGATGTTGGCTTTCCATGTGGGAGACCTGGGTTCGAATCTCGGGCATTACATATGCCTGAAAGTTAAGAAATATAATTCCTCTGACAAGGAAATGCTTCATATTTGTTTTCTAGCTAACTAAAATTAGCAATTTAACAAAAGTGTTGCTTCTGTTGCAACTTACAATTGAACTATACTAATGTAGTAAGGTACAGGTAACATTTTAGTATTTGTGTTTTCTGCAATCATACAAACATTTTTGTTGTTTTCCCTAAAGCTTTTCCTTTTAGCCAATTAGCCATGCTCTAAATTCACAGTTTTTATTGTACAGCACTAATTGCAGTGTGAGTGCAGGTTCTAATGGCTCACTTCTAGGAGCCATTGGATTCCCGTATCATCAAACTGATGTATGATTATTGTTGTTACAGAATCTGTTTTAAAGATAAGGTTAGGTTATTTTCTTTGGTTAAAATTGTTAAATACAGTGTTAAATAGCTCTATATTCTGATAGTACTCATAGAGTGTTTGTTCAGTAACAGTGTTAAATAGCTCTATATTGTGATAGTAATCATTACTAAAGAATGTTTGTCCAGTAACAGTGTTAAATAGCTCTATATTCTGATAGTACTCATTGCCATAGAGTGTTTGTTCAGTAATAGCGTTAAATAGCTCTATATTGGGATAGTAATCAATGATATAGAGTGATATAAGTTATTTTCAAAGAAGGCTATACTGGCCTGGCAGACTTTATAACACAGTTTAGAAAGGATGTGCAGATGCTGAAAGGAGCGACCAGTTATACTGAGGTGCCGACCACGGTGAGTGAGATCAATAGGCCTATTATAAGGAGGAAGTTGCACCCATACCTACGATGATAAATAAAATGTATTTCAACAGACCATAGAGTTTGCAGCCATCTTGTGGCGATAGATTGTAATAGCAGCCTCTGAGTGCATTTCAGTTAAACAACTATCATCTCTAGTAATTCAGCCGCCTGTCATATCCATTAATTCATTTTGACGGTTAAACCGAGTACCACGTTTCTGGGGGGTGGGGAAAATGTGAGTGGTAAAAGTAAACATTTCTGGTAACTGTTGATCAATCCTGTACAATGGCGTGGAGGACTTTTATTCCGTTCCTCTGTACAAAACAGATTAACATTCCAAGACATGAACTTTATTCTTCTTTGTTCCTTCAATGATGGTGTGATGAGGAATGCTCCTGTAGTGTAAGTTCTAACAAACACCTTGGTGCAACTTTGACACATCATTAGTGATGTATCCTGGGGTCATTGTGTGTTTGGGGTCTTTCAACGTCATACACCCTCGCCCAGGCGACCCTCTGTGACCCTCTGTGATGACCCTCGGTAGCGCCCGTCTCCCATTCCTTTTGGACAACAACTCAAGATGTTCTCCAGCCATCCTCCTCTCTGGCAGAGTGGGCACAGTGGAGTGTCTGCCAGGCCCCAGTGGAAGAGGTTGGACGGTAGGCTTGGGCGATATCGATTTTTTAAAAACGGTATTTTGATTTAAATTTTACCGCGATTTTCGGTATTACCGACCAATTAAAAAAAGTTGTATTGCCCATGATCTGAATGCTATATTTCTTAGCCGCCGCTAGATGGCAGCAGTGGGCATTATAAGAGCCACAGTACACTATTGTCCGCATGAATGCGATGCGATATATAACCATTTTTATAACCATTTTTAAAATAACAAAACGAGCCAAGGACAAAATGTATGATATACCAACAAGGTAACAACATTTATTAGTCTACACATGGAACCTCAGTTCAAAAACAGTGCATAAATCCTGAGTGCAAAATACTGTGTCCTCTTGTAAACATTAAACAATGAATTAAATTACCTTAGGCTTAAGAGTGCAAATACAGTAACTTATACTGTAGCCTTAGTGCAAGAAGAGCATGACAACAAAACAAACTGCTATCTCTGTTTAGCAAAATAGTAAATACAATATAAAATACAGTTGTCAGTGGCAGTGCAATAATTCAAAAAAATATCCTCGCCCATATTAATTATTATTAATATTATTATTATTATTATCTTCATTCAGCCTAGCCCTAGACGTCACCAAAATAACAAAATTCTACCACTTAGCCAGGCTACTTAAAATAAAATAAAAAGCTGAGCTTTTAGTATAACACACACAGGCTGCCTGCAACAGGCTCTTCTCCAGCCTTCATTTAACAAAATGACAAAATAGAATAAACAAAAATACAGTTGCAGGGTCACTTTACTCACTTTGGCTATTGGCTAATAATAATAAAAAGTCAACCTAAATAGGCCAAATAAAAACACAAAAGGCCGCTCATCTTAAAATAACGGGGGAGCTGAGCTGAGGATTTAACTACTTCTTGCGTTTAAGGTTTGTCGCCAGAAAAACGAGCATATTAACCATTTCTGGCTTGAGCAGAGAACGCGATGGGGTAACAATATTCCCTGCCGTGCTGAACACACGTTCGGATGCCACGTTCGGATGCCACACTCGTGGCGCACGCACACAAATACCTTCGGGCCACCCTCGACATCAGTGGAAAATGTTGCTGTCCATAATCTTTCCACCACATTAGCGGATCATCGTCTCCGTCGATCACATCCTCATGACCATATTTGGTCAACTCCTGAGCTGCTCGCTCCGCCACGGTGCCAAGTGTGCGGTCTGCACCCGTTACCTTCTGAAGGAGACTGCCCAAAGTCTTTTTTGTCTTTTTTGGGGGGGCTGAGGAACTTCGCCTCCTGCCTCGCCTCCAGCTTCCTCACCTGGGTCTTGCCCTACAGTTGTTGTGCCAGTTGCAGCTGCACCTGCTCCTCCATCTTCTTCTCGCCGCTTCTTCTCTTCTACTTGCCTCTCCAGACTCACCATCTCTGTCTCCAACAGCAGCTTTGTGTCCTCCAAAGCGGCGTCACTGCTCTCATAACCCCCACGATACCGAGGATCAAGGAATGTGCATTTGCGGGTAAACTCCCGCACGTTTAAGCCATATTTGGCCTCCAGTTTGGCCAGGATTCCCTGCTTTATGGTCTTTGTCAACGGGAGATCATCTTCTTTTATTTTGAGCACATCATCTCTGCACAACCGGAGCATGGGAAGGAGAGCAGAGCTGGTCACGTAATCTTCGGCTGATAAAATATCAGTGAAGTCTCCGACTGGTTTCAGTGCCTCGTAAACAGCCGTTAGGACGTCAACGTCTGACCAGTTGAGTTTCAGCTGGGTTCTTCTGTCAGCTGCCAGGACTTGTATGATCGACTCGGCGTGCTTCAGGAAGCGCTCGATCATAGCAAGTTTAGAACCCCAGCGCGTGGCGCAGTCCTGTAAATAATAAATAAAAATACATTTTAAATTATTTATAGCCTAGTTAGTCATCACGGCCGAATAGGAAATATTACATGTACATTACATTACATTACAGTCATTTAGCAGACGCTTTTATCCAAAGCGACTTACACATGGAATAGTGTAATCAATTTAACAGATTATTAGACTTTTTGGGGATATATATATATATACATTTTATAAGCCTATTACCGTAGGATCTTGTGTCTTTTTAGCCCCCCGTTCCTGCTGTTGCTTGTAAAGTTCTCTCCTACGGTTCCAGCTGTGTGAAAAGCGGTGATGCTACGCACGTTGGCCAGTCGATCCAATACTGGCCTTTTCTGCTCTGGCACTGTGTTGGTAACAGCTAAATTTAGGTTGTGACCGAAGCAATTTATCCATGGCCAATGTAGATGATCCGTGATGGCGGCCTTGATGTTTGCGCCATTGTCTGTAGTTATGGCAGAAAGTTTTCCTTCATCAAGCTGCCAATTCTCCAGTGCCTCTCTGAGTGCATTTGCGAGATTCTCCGCTGTATGGTTTTCTGGTAGGTAGCTGGTCTGGAGACATCGGGACTCGAGTTTCCACTCACTTGTAATTGCGTGGACGGTCAAAGACATGTACGGCGCCATATTTCTGGCAGACCACATATCAGTCATTCAGTGCCAGGCTTATTTCAAGCTTGTTGATCCCTGTGCCATGATTGACTATATATGGAAAAATGATATTTTTTTCTCCGTTTCTTTTTTAACATTGAAGTGGATGGAGCATTAACTTTTTGAAAATCGTTTTCTCCTAGTTCCTTTGAGATTTCAACAAAAAAAGAAATACCCCAAAAAAAAAAAAAGAATTTGAAAAAATGTTTTTTTGAACCTAACCTTTTTTTTTTAGACGTCAAAAGACGTCATTGGCACTAATGGCCAACTGAAAACGGCCGTCAAAAGACGTCATTGGCATTGAATGAGTTAACGCGTAGCTGTCTACTCCCGCCAACAGCTCTTCAACCTCACATTTTACTTCTTTGTACAATCCCGGAATTGCATCTTTTGAAAAGTGTTTACGTCCAGGCAGTTCGTACTGGGGATCAAGTGTTGTTAGTAGATCATTGAATGACTGTTTCTCCACTGTGTAGAGAGGCACCATCTCTTTGACCAGGTACCTGGCCACATCACGGGTGCATGTTTTTCACCGCTGACTATCCCGGTTGTATTTTTTCACTTTAGCAAAAGCGCTAGGAACTGATGGCTGTACAAGTTTTTTAGATCTTGCTTGGACCTTCGGGAGCCTGTTAAATTCACGGGCATGATTCTTCTCCATGTGACATTGCAAATTGCTCGTATTTCCTCCTTTCGCTTTTACATCTTTCATGCAAAGCTTGCACACAACCACATCGGGATTATCTGGTTCTCCTTTTTCATTCGGCTGGAAACCGAAATGCTGCCAAACAGAAGAATTTCCAGCAGATTTTTTAGACACCAATTTACTAGGACTTGTTTCTCTCCCCGCCATCATGTTTTGTTTACCTTCCTGTAAGCAGGCTCTGCCTTGTAAGAAGCCGGTTGTCACGTGACCGCCACTCCGCTCGTCCCAGTAATATAATTCAGCTGTCAGCGTCACTAATTACAATTTGTAGTTGTTTGAAATGAAACTGAAAAAGTAGAAAAAAGTAATTTATATGTTTATAGGTAAAAAAATAATCAAAACTTTTTTTTTTTTTTTTTAATTTTTAATAAAATACAGTATAATGACGGTATACGGTATTTTTTATAATACTGGTATTGTCTTTAGATATCGCGATATACAATATTACCGGTATATTGCCCAAGCCTATTGGACGGGCCGAGGAGGACATTGTAGACCGAATTGTAGAACCAGGAACTTGATCCAGTGTGGCTCAGACTTCTCTGTCCACCATACCTATCATGTGTGAATGCAGCCTCAGTCCTGACTCCTATACAACCAATTTTAATCAAGGTTGTGTTCGTATAGACGCTCGACAAAGCTGGATGCACCACAGTGGATTTTAACCCACGACCTACGCAGTGGTGGGCAGGCACTTTACCACTATGCCACCTGAGCTTGGTCATTTTTAATATGAACATAAGTTATGTAAATGTGACCCGACACGATAAAGGATAAGTCATCTAGGCTTTTTTTATTTTTGTTTTTTTCATGTCATATGAAAGCAGGGAATCATAGCTACAAATTGACATATTGCTTGTGCAGTTTGACCCACCAGTTTTCGAGATATGGCTTATAGAATGATGCCTTGTAGAGCTTCAGTTAGATTCATTGAACTGAGATAACAGGCCTCAAATGAATGTCATAGCAATTTTAGATTCTGGGTCTTTTCTTTGACTTTCTTGGGCATGGTGGTGGGCTAGGCGGTGGCTTAGGACACGTTGTGTCTTTGGCATAGTCCTCACAATACTCCCATATGTATTTGTACAGATAGCCCTGCCATGAAAATCTTCGTTAATATCTCCTGCTACACTGGAATCTTCGTCCGAATCATCTTCATCCTCAGTCAGGGTTCCAACATCTCCGTCGTCCATGTCCATGTACTCTTCAAGCTCCTTATTCAATTGCAGTTGGTGGCTTGGTCTCAAACCTTCTGTAACTAACATAAGCAAAATTGAAATCATTTTATGGATAAAATCCTTTCTAGCGGCAGGGTCCATGGCTTCAGGGTTCATCTTGTATTCCCAGGTTGCAAAGCAACATGTATTGCACTGTGTTTCTGTCTCGCTTATTATCTGGAAGCAAAACATAGCCAAAGCCAATCACAGATCGGTGATCAACAGCTTATGTGGGAATGTAGAGTACTCCATACACCTGATCACCTGCAAATTGGCCAATCTGAAATCAATACTGGAAATCTATTTTTTATCTCCATCACAATTAACTGGAGTACTTGGTCACTAAGTACTAGTGCATAACCAGTCAAGAATACAGTTGACACTAAAGTTGTTATTATTATTTAGCCTTTATAAAAGAGAAGCTCACAACTTGTCTTTTAATTTCACTGTTTGAAACAGGGCTTGAGTTGTTAATGCATAACTGCAAGTTTGCCCTTTTCACTACTGGCTTACATGAAAAAAAGACCCAAATGGGTCCATTTGGTTTCATTAATGCCTTTTCTAAATAAAGTATTTAATCAAAATACAAAATAGCTGATCTACAAGCTCACAAGGCGGCGACGCGTTGTGAGCTTGTAGATCTGCTATTTTCATGAAACATGTTTTGTTTCTAACTAGTGTTGCCATGTATACTAATTATAAGCGACCTCGTTTTCTGTAAAGTTGCTTGCAAATATTGGTAGTTGCTTTTTATTTGTTATTATTATTTTGTTGTGAGCTTGTAGATCGGCTATTCCCAAATCGTCTATTTTCAAATAGCCGATGCATATAGGTTTAAAGTGCTCATATAGCCTAATAGTCACTTAAATCTTTGGGCTTGTTTTCATTGAACTGGTTACTTATTTCTCTCTCTCAAAAATGGCAACCGTGTCATTGTTTAGACCAACGAAGAAGAAAATGCGGATGCGATCCTCCTTTCCAAGACCCGTGAAAAAGACACAGTATTATGTTGCAATAACATTAAGTCATTACAGCACCATAACATGGTTAATACATTTTATTTTGGGATGTACAATACATGAAAATTACGGGAGTAATAACGAGACTTGCGTCGATAACTAATGGAGAGCGGACATTACTGCGTTTGGCTAAAAACAGTGTGTTAGTAACATCATACAAGCTAACTATTAGCCAAATTCGGCTAATGTTAGGAGGACCTCAATGTTATTTTCGATTCCACTTCACATTAACTCATTTATTTCATATTTACATGCCGAGTTAAGCTCTGACATTTAAGTGATATGTAGCCTGATATTACCAGATTGCTATTGTAGGTTTAGAATATTTTAGACGATTTTTTTTTTTTTTTCATTTGCTCATTTCAGCTCTGCTGGAAAATGAGCCAGCCCGAGAAGACTGCCCTCGGGTCCCGGTGGGACACAAATGTCTAGAAAACTGTATT